>NC_041387.1:77139352-77183065 GCF_002162155.2 Triticum dicoccoides
CGAGCGGGCGCCGGCGTGGGAGGCAGGGCGCGCGGGCCAGCGGTGGCGGCGGATGGGTCCCGCGGGCCCGACTCCGGCCCGGCGGGCCTGGCGCGGTGGTGGAACGGCGGGGGGTGAGGTGGCGCGTTGCGGTTGGTTGGGGAGGCGGCGGTGATGATGTGGCGCGACGGGATTGGCCGGAGCGACGTGTCCGGCGGACATGTCCGGTGCGGATGGACATGTCCGGCGGCGCGGTGGAGAAGGGGCTAGGGTTTCGGGGGGATTCATCCGCGAATTTGGACGGGGAGGGCATATTTATAGATTCTGGGAGCTAGGAGAGTCCAAATGAAGAACGGCTTTCGGCCACGCGATCGTGATCGAATGACCGAGAGCATGGAGGGGGTTAGGATGGGTTTTGGGCCACTTTGGAGGGGTGTTGGGCTGCAAGACAAAAGGGGCTTTTACGGTTACCCGGTTAACCGTTGGAGTATCAAACGAACTCCAAATGGCACGAAACTTGACAGGCGGTCTACCTGTGGTATACCAAGGCCGCTTGGAAAACCTCGGGCCATTCCGAGAAAGTTTAACACCCGCTCACGAAAAGAGACAAGAGGGGAACGCCGGATGACATAGGAGTGCCGGATTGCAAAATGGACAACGGGAAAATGCTCGGATGCATGAGACGACCACGTATGCAAAATGAGATGCACATGATGACATGATAAAATGCAACACGCAAGCAAATGATATGGCAACAATGGCGAATAACTGGCAGACACCTGGCGCAACGAATTCGGGGCGTTACATGATCTCGTCACTCTTTAATTAATGAATTGGGTTTAATGATGATACTTGTTTAATGGTGGGATTTTGAGTTGGAGGAACCTTCTCAAATATTTGGTATAACTTTGTAGTAAATAAAATTTATTCCTATGTTGTAGGGAAAAATTAGCTTTATGCAAAACCTTAAAATTAGAGCCTCCACCAGTCAAATATGCATGTAGATACAATTTTTTGCATTCATTCCTTTATAGTGTAACTCTGCCAACATATTCAATGTGCTGATCTACACGGCCGCAACGTCTCATGTTGCAGAATTTATCGACGAAGAATAAGGTGTGATAGGTTGTTGTCGTGCACTCATCTATGTCGTTGGAGTTGATGGCCTCATTTACTTTCAAAGCTTTCGCAGTTATTTAGTTTAAATGGCCTTCAGCCATTTTATTTGTGCAACAGACACTCTTTATGAGGACCCCGATGTAATAAGTGTGTGATTGAACTCTGTTATAATTCCTCGAGTACTGTGTGTGTCAGCATACCGATCCAGGGATGACACTTTAGCACAGAGACTTCGATCCATTGGGATCGTGGTCGCTACAAGATGGTATCAGAGAACATGTTGACTGTAGGATGGGACCACTAGGAGAAGCCACGGGATTTCTCTTCTTTGCTAATTTCTAATTCTCCTCTATTCTACTCTATAGATGGCGAACCCCAGGAACAAGATCACTCAGTCAGATGACGACACCCCTTTCGGACGGCACTTGAAGGAAGTCACAAGTATCTGAACATCAGACTACCAAGCTTCAGTGGAACTTTCTCTGCAACTTTACCGGAAGAGGAGCGCTAGAGGATCAAAGTTCGTGTACCCGGGAGGACGTTTGCGCCAACAATGGAGCCCATTGATTTTACCTTGGATGCGCCAAGTTGGAACTTGGTAAAGAGCATGGCAGCCCACATCACTTTTGGATGCATTTGTGAGGTGTACCACAAGGAGCTTGAAGACACCGTCTATCATATATGTGGACACCAAGACGAGGAATGGGAGATGATTCGTACCAGGAAGGATGGATCAATTGCAGCTTAGATTCAGGAGGTGGATCAACACATTCGCCGATATGAGAACCAGATGTGCTCTATCATGAAGAAGACCAAGAAGCTGATCAAGAGGAATATCGAGCTAGAAGAGGAACTCAAGTCAATACGCGATGCATATGAAGAAGAAATTGTTGTACTACTGGAGAAGCATGAAGACCTGAAGAAGAAGCTAGGAATACCCGGGGAGAACAAGAAGCGAGAACCTGAAGTGGAGATCCATTCGGAGGACTACATCATCTTGGACGACACCCACACGGACAGTGATGCAAATGATGACAGTGTGGACAACTACGTAGACGAAGCTGGAGCAGATGTTATGGATTCTTTGATACGTCTCCAACATATCTATAATTTATGAAGCATTCATGCTATATTATTATCTGTTTTGAATGTTTACGGGCTTTATTATACACTTTTATATTATTTTTGGGACTAACCTATTAACCGGAGGCCCAACCCATATTGTTGTTTTCTTGCCTATTTTAGTGTTTCGAAGAAAAGGAATATCAAACGGAGTCCAAATGGAATGAAACCTTCGGGAGCGTGATTTTTGGAATGAACCTGATCCAGGAGACTTGGAGTTGAAGTCAAGGAAGCTTCAAGGTGGCCACGAGCATGTTTCGTGGGCCCCTCGAGGCTACCCCGACTGACTTCTTTCGCCTATATATTCCCATATACCCTAAAAACATCAAAGCGAACAATAGATCGGGAGTTCCGCCGCCGCAAGCCTCTGTAGCCACAAAAAACTTCTTGGGCGCCCGTTCCGGCACCCTATCGGAGGGGGAACCTATCACCGGTGGCCATCTTCATCATCCCGGCGATCTCCATGACGAGGAGGGAGTAATTCACCCTCGGGGATGAGGGTATGTACCTGTTGGAAATATGCCCTAGAGGCAATAATAAAAGGATCATTATTATATTTCTTTGTTCATGATAGTTGTCTTTTATTCATGCTATAATTGTATTATCCGGAAATCGTAATACACGTGTGAATACTTAGACCACAACATGTCCCTAGTGAGCCTCTAGTTGAGTAGCTCGTTGATCAACAGATAGTCATGGTTTCCTGACTATGGACATTGGATGTCGTTGATAACGGGATCACATCATTAGGAGAATGATGTGATTGACAAGACCCAATCCTAAGCATAGCACAAGATCGTGTAGTTTGTTTTGCTAGAGCTTTTCCAATGTCAAGTATCTCTTCCTTAGACCATGAGATCGTGTAACTCCCAGATACCGTAGGAGTGCTTTGGGTGTACCAAACGTCACAACGTAACTGGGTGACTATAAAGGTATGCTACGGGTATCTCCGAAAGTGTCTGTTGGGTTGACACGGATCGAGACTGGGATTTGTCACTCCGTATTACAGAGAGGTATCACTGGGCCCACTCGGTAGTGCATCATCATAATGAGCTCAAACTGACCAAGTGTCTGGTCACGGGATCATGCATTACGGTACGAGTAAAGTGACTTGCCGGTAACGAGATTGAACGAGGTATTGGGATACAGACCATCGAATCTCAGGCAAGTAACATACCGATTGACAAAGGAAATTGTATACGGGGTTGCTTGAATCCTCTACATCGTGGTTCATCTGATGAGATCATCGAGGAGCATGTGGGAGCCAACATGGGTATCCAGATCCCGCTGTTGGTTATTGACCGGAGAGCCGTCTCGGTCATGTCTACGTGTCTCCCGAACCCGTAGGGTCTACACACTTAAGGTTCGATGATGCTAGGGTTGTATGAATATGAGTATGTAGCAAACCGAAAGTTGTTCGGAGTCCCGGATGAGATCCTGGACGTCATGAGGAGTTCCGGAATGGTCCGGAGGTAAAGAATTATATATAGGAAGTGCAGTTTCGGCCATCGGGAGAGTTTTGGGGGTCACCGGTATTGTACCGGGACCACCGGAAGGGTCCCGGGGGTCCACCGGGTGGGGCCACCTATCCCGAAGGGCCCCGTGGGCTGAAGTGGGAGGGGAACCAGCCCCTAGTGGGCTGGTGCGCCCCCCTTGGGCCCCCCTGCGCCTAGGGTTGGAAACCCTAGGGTGGGAGGGCGCCTCCACTTGCCTTGGGGGGCACTCCACCCCCCTGGCCGCCGCCCCCCTTGGGAGATCCAATCTCTAGGGCCGGCGCCCCCCCCCAGGGGGCCTATATAAAGGGGGGAGGGAGGGCATCCGCACCCTGAAGTCTTGGCGCCTCCCTCTCCCCTGCTACACCTCCTCCTCCCGTAGTCCCTTGGCGAAGCCCTGCCGGAACCCTGCTGCATCCACCACCACGCCGTCATGCTGCTGGATCTTCATCAACCTCTCCTTCCCCCTTGCTGGATCAAGAAGGAGGAGACGTTACGTTGACCGTACGTGTGTTGAACGCAGAGGTGCTGTCCGTTCGGCGCTAGGATCTCCGGTGATTTGGATCACGACGAGAACGACTCCCTCAACCCCATTCTCTTGAACGCTTCCG
The DNA here is from genome assembly GCF_002162155.2 of Triticum dicoccoides. NCBI lineage: Eukaryota > Viridiplantae > Streptophyta > Magnoliopsida > Poales > Poaceae > Triticum > Triticum dicoccoides. Next base: position 77,143,677 of record NC_041387.1, read on the forward strand.
CACGCGATCTACAAGGGTATGTAGATGCATCTCTCTCTCGTTGCTAGATGAACTCCTAGATTGATCTTAGTGAACGTAGGAAAAATTTTATTTTATGCAATGTTCCCCAACAGTACCAGTAGCTATGTGTTTGATCTCTCTCTCTCTCTCATGTTCTCTCTATGGCACAATCTTGATGTATCGCGAGCTTTGCTATTATAGTTGGATCCTATGATGTTTCTCCCCCTCTACTCTCTTGTAATGGATTGAGTTTTCCCTTTGAAGTTATCTTATCGGATTGAGTCTTTAAGGATTTGAGAACACTTGATGTATGTCTTGCCGTGTTTATCTGTGGTGACAATGGGATATTCACGTGATCCACTTGATGTATGTTTTGGTGATCAACTTGCGGGTTCCACCCATGAACCTATGCATAGGGGTTGGCACACGTTTTCATCTTGACTCTTTGGTAGAAACTTTGGGGCACTCTTTGAAGTACTTTGTGTTGGCTGAATAGATGTATCCGAGATTGTGTGATGCATATCGTATAATCATGCCCACGGATACTTGAGGTGACGAGTATCTAGGTGACATTAGGGTTTTGGTTGATTTGTGTCTTAAGGTGTTATTATAGTATGAACTCTATGATAGATTGAACGAAAAGAATAGCTTCATGTTATTTTACTATATACTCTTGAATAGATAGAACAGAAAGGATAACTTTGAGGTGGTTTCGTACCCTACCATAATCTCTTCATTTGTTTTCCGCTATTAGTGGCTTTGGAGTGACTCTTTGTTGCATGTTGAGGGACAGTTATATGATCCAATTATGTTATTATTGTTGAGAGAACTTGCACTAGTGAAAGTACGAACCTTAGGCCTTGTTTCCTACCATTGCAATACCGTTTGTGCTCACTTTTATCATTAGTTACCTTGCTGTTTTTATATTTTCAGATTACAAAAACCTATATCTACTATCCTTATTGCACTTGTATCACCATCTCTTCGCCGAACTAGTGCACCTATACAATTTACCATTGTATTGGGTGTGTTGGGGACACAAGAGACTCTTTGTTATTTGGTTGCAGGGTTGTTTGAGAGAGACCATCTTCATCCAATGCCTCCCACGGATTGATAAACCTTAGGTCATCCACTTGAGGGAAATTTTCTACTGTCCTACAAACCTCTGCACTTGGTGGCCCAACAACGTCTACAAGAAGAAGGTTGCGTAGTGGACATCAAGCTCTTTTCTGGCGCCGTTGCCGGGGAGGTGATATATTTAGATGTTGCAATCGAATCTTTTTGTTTCTTGTTTTATCATTAATTTAGTCTATAAAAGAAAATTACAGAAAAATGGAGTTAAGTTTGTCTCATATGCTTCATCTTTTTAATATCTTTCGTAAGTATGATGAAAAGGAAAATTGTGCTCAAGTGCTAGAAGAAGAATGCATTAAAATGCTTGATACTAAATCTTTGAATGACGAGCATGATTGCAATGTTGTTAGTATGAACTCCTTGAATATCCATAGTACTAATGATGATTGCACTAGTTATGATGAAAATGTCTCCTATAAGCATGTCGATTTTTGTGGAGAGCATTGGGTTTGCATAGACACACCAAATAGAGAAGATAGATATTGCAAGAGGCATAAGCATTTAGAAACTAAACTGATGCAAGAAAGGCTAGATGTGTGTGCTGAAAGATTCAATACTTTTTGCGCTCCTTGTGAACTTTGCAATGAACATGGTCATTTAAATCTCCAATGCAAACTGTTTCATGATTGAATCGTGTCCAAAAATTGTGATAACTTGATTACCCTTGAGCATCATAAAGAGCTTAGTCTTCTTTTGGGGTATGAAGAAATGAAATGTATAACTGAGGGTATTCCAAAATTTAATGTAGATAGATTTCTTGATTTTGGTCTAGAGGATATTTATATGTTTTGTGCGGTGAATTGCATTGAAAATCCTTATATTGCCAATTACCTAAAGAAAAGGAAGCAAATAGAAGATGAAGAGAACACTCATGAAAGGGAAGATACTTCCCAATATCCTCCTATTATTTCTTATGATGAATCAGGTAACGAGGAGGAGCTTTCCATTCAACCAATCTCATCAATAAGGAGCTCAAAGAAGAAGGTTGAACCCACAAATAATGTGAAGAAGAAAAAGAAAAGAAGGAGCAACAAAGGTAAAAAGGTATCCCTCCCAAATGATGTTGCTACTACTACTCATTGTGATGATGATAATTGCTATACTATTGGTGCTATCCATACTATTAATGATGAGAGTGATTATGCTTATGATATGAAAAGGCCCAAGCTTGCGGAAGCTATGTTTGATGAGGATGAAATATGAATATATTTGCTGAAATTAATGTTTGTCCCAAGCTTGGGGATGCTACGTTTAATGAAGATGATATTTTTAGCATCCCAAGTTTTGATATGCAAAGTTGTTATGATGATAGCATGCCTCTTACCTATGATGATTATATTGATGTAAGTGGGTTTGGAAGAGTGTCAACTTTAGGAAGTAGTGATCCAACTATTTTGGAGGATGTTGAACCTTATTGTGATGAATATGAAAGTGGATTTGGAAGAGTGTCAACTTTATTTAGTGATGATTCCACTATCTTGGAAGAGGTTTCAATCGATTATGATGAGAACAAAGTTGCTACTTATGATGATTATTGTGATGAAACTTATGCTATAAAAAGTAGTGATGGTTATATTTATAAAACTTGTCATGATTATGATTGCCCTTTTTTTGAACATTACTCTTTTAATATGGAAACAATTTATAGTATTCAAGTCTTTTATGATACTCCCACTATTCTGAATGAGAAGAATTTTGCTTATGTGGAGAGTAGTAAATTTTCTATGCTTGTAGATAATGAAAAGAATGCTTTAGGTGTTGGTTATATTGTTGAATTCATTCATGATGCTACTGAAAATTATTATGAGGGAGGAACATATGCTTGTAGGAATTGCAATAATGTCAAGTTTCCTCTCTATGTGCTTAAAATCTTGAAGTTATGCTTGTTTTGTCTTCCTATACTAGTTGATTCTTGTTCCCATAAGTTGTTTGCTCACAATATCCCTATGCATAGGAAGTGGGTTAGACTTAAATGTGCTAGTCATATGCTTCATGATGCTCCTGTTGTCGGTGTCAAAACCGGCGGATCTCGGGTAGGGGGGTCCCGAACTGTGCGTCTAAGGCTAATGGTAACATGAGGCTGGGGACACGATGTTGACCCAGGTTCGGGCCCTCTCGATGGAGGTAATACCCTACTTCCTGCTTGATTGATCTTGATGATATGAGTATTACAAGAGTTGATCTACCACGAGATCAGAGAGGCTAAACCCTAGAAGCTAGCCTATGGTATGATTGTTGTTATGTCCTATGGACTAAACCCTCCGGTTTATATAGACACCGGAGGGGGCTAGGGTTACACAGAGTCGGTTTACAGAGAAGGAGATCTACATCCGAATCGCCAAGCTTGCCTTCCACACCAAGGAGAGTCCCATCCGGACACGGGACGAAGTCTTCAATCTTGTATCTTCATAGTCCAACAGTCCGGCCAAAGTATATAGTCCGACTGTCCGGATACCCCCTTATCCAGGACTCCCTCAGTAGCCCCCGAACCAGGCTTCAACGACGATGAGTCCGGCGCGTAGATTGTCTTCGGCATTGCAAGGCGGGTTCTTCTCCAAATTCGGCACACCCGTCACAGCGAATAGTGTCCGGCCTCCCAGTAAGGTTGTACTTCTCGGCTTCTGTGCTTCAATAATGGCCATCTCCACGTGTCGAGCGAAGACGAGGGGCCGGGGCATTTTTACATTTGCCACCCGAACCCCGTAGGCAAGCCGTCTATTTGAACAGACGGGGATCCTCAGATCCAAATCACACCACCTTCTCCCGAGCAAGCATTCCATAGAGCGCGTCCAAAAGAGGCCATCCCATCATGACCGGTCGCCGCAGCCCTGCCCGTCGCTCCCCTAGCTCGAAACCAGGGGATTGGGAAAAGTGTTCCATCCCTCACAGCCGCCTAATAGAGCTGCAGACCAAAGGGTTCCTTCCACCCGCATACATGGTCCCCGTCCGATCCGGACTAGCCACCTATAATGGCGGGGAGGAAGCGGAGAGATTCCCTAACCCATCTCGGGGGGAGCGGGTATGCCTTGTCCCATATCTGCTAAGAGGTGTCGGATTTCCAATCCACCCATTCCTCCGCGGGCTCCTGGAGTTCTACGGTCTCCAGTTGCATAATCTTACCCCCGCCTCCATACTGCACATCGTGGGTTATGTTGCCCTCTGTGAGCTGTTCCTGGGCTATGAAGCTCATTTCGGGTTATGGAAGAGGTTATTCTGCCTCGTCCCCCACAACCAGGAGGGATCTATATATCAAGTGGGCGGAGCCGAAATATGGCGCATCACCCAGACCGGATACCTGCCCGGTACTCCAAAGAAGGCGTCCAAAGACTGGCCCTTGGAGTGGTTTTATGTCGATGACGTTCCCCTTCTGGACCCAGTCCGGATGGGCCTTCCTGAGTTTTCCAATACTCCGCTGAAGAAACGCCAAAGCTGGCGCCCTCGGAGCCCCCAGGAGGAAGATAACAGAGAAGTCCTCTATTTGATGAGCCGGATAAAAACCCTGGCCAAATCAGGATTGACAATAATCGAAGTTATGTCAATATGCGTAATAAGAGGAGTGCAGCCACTTCAATACAGGGGAAAACCCATGTGGCACTTCAATGGAGAAGATGATGCCTCCCGCTGCGGTCGCAAAGGTCCGGACTCCACCACATCTTTGGCGAGGATATTGTCCGATTTGTACAAAGGAGAAGAAGAGGAGTTCCTCCGCATTAAACCGCGGGATGGATTTTCCATGTATAACCCCCGAAGCTGGGTAAGATGTCATCCTTTACTCGACTCTGTCCATTCTTACCTTCCTTGTCACAATTATTTACCTTGTCATTTCAAAACAGGAACTAAGAAAGGCCGTGAAAGAGTTCAACAGCCCCTCTTCGCAGCCAGAGGATCCCAGCCGGGCTCTCAACCCCGGACTTGAAGAAGATCTGGACATATCCATGGAATTTCACAACGGGACTTTCTACCAGGCAAGCAGTGGCGACTCTTTAGTGGCCACCATCACGGATTATCCCGGACTACTTCCCGTGTCGCATGTAAGTAATGTCGGGGTCCCAACCTTCCAAAAGGATTCCTTCGTTTTGCCGTACCTTATGCTTACATGTCGTATGTTTATAGAAACGATAGTCGGGACACCGCGTGGAACCCGCGGGGGCCTCTCAACAGGAGGCGCCTAGACATGGTAGGCTTAAAAGGAAGGCGGTTAGGAGCGAGACGCAGGCGCAGAGGTATTCATTAAACTTGCCCTGTAGTTATTTGGTCTTTTGGTGAGACGTGACGACTTTAATTATGTCCTGGCAGGAAACGCCGGACTATATCCAGGGATCCTACCGGCCACGCCTCCAGTAGCCGGATTCCTGAACCGGATTCACGGGCGGAGGTTGATGTGGGGACAACGCCGAACTATCCTCCTGCGGAGGATACGGATAGGCTTTCCGCCACAAATTCTGAAGTGAAGAGTGCCATGAATCACCAGCGCCGACGGGCCGTACTTCGCGGTGGTATTTTTTCCGAAGAGGCGTTTAATACCTTCAATTCCGGACACGCATATATCTGCGCTGCTCAAGATGGACTTGCCAGAGCAACGGACCGGTATGTGAAGGATATACGGGTAAGAAAATTTAATAAGTATGTGTAGTAGTAGCCCCTGAGACTTGAAACAGCCGGCACAGCTGATTTAAGGATCATTAAATGCGTAGGTGCTTGTAGAGAAGAATGCCCAGATGTCTCAAGAGCTGGAGGAATGTAAGGCCCAAATGAAGGCCAATCTTGCCGAACAAGAGGAATCTAAAAAGGCCTCTTCTGGTAATAATTTCTTCTACCAGTTTGTTTGTTTGGCATGTTTGACAAATTTGACGAAAGATTCGGCAGACGCTCCCAAAGGAAATCCGAAGACTGTGGGAGATAATGAGCCGCACCTGTGAAGCCAGCTAAAGGCGGGCAAACGCGTGCTGACGCGGTCTATCCAGGAGAGAAATAAGCTCCAAGATGCTAATATCCGACTGAGTGTCGAGTTGAAAGATGTTCGAGCTCAGCTCACGGACTCCGTGAACGAGAACGGGAGGCTTCGACGCGGCATTTATAGTAAGTGCTTCAAACGAGCTGCAGAACAGTTCGGCAAGGAAGCGAACTAACAGAGTTGTGTCTGCAGGTATGTTGACGGGCCGTCCTAGAGAGGAGATGCCCGGATCCGCAGGCGATATGCTGCAAGATCTTTCATAGCTGCACGAACGAGTGCGGTAGGTGATGCAGGGTATTGCCCAGGCCTTGTGGCCATCCGCTTCCCTGCTAGGAGGCATGAGCGAACTTGTGGAGATGCTCAAAGGAGCACGGCGGCGCTTCCGGTTATGGAAGATATTAGCCTGCCGGCAAGGTGCAAGAGAAGCTTGGGCCATGGTGAAGATGCGATACGCCAAGGCTGACCTGAACCATATGGCCGAACTCGGACCGGTGGGGTCAGATGGACAAGAGATACTCGTTAGTCTGGTATATGACCAAGTAGCGTTAGCTGCAAGGTATTCCCAACAGGATTGTAAGCTAGACAGCCTGTTGGATGGTATAGAGGAAGAGTACAACCAATCTAAATGACTATGTAATTTGAATGGGCTTATGTACTCCCTAGCCGGATAGAAAATCATTTGTCATGGCGGACCTTTTCGCTTCAGCGCCCGGACCCGACAGTCCGGGGTGTATCTGAATACCCGCACAGTTATGAAAAATCGGGGTATGCGTGGAAACCAGCCGTAGGGGTCATAAGTTCTTGAACATACAAGTACCCAACTAGTTATGTTATATTACATTGATAGTAAGAAACATCTTCCAGAGAGAATAGTTCTGTTAGGGGTTCCTTTCTCTGGGTGCGCATGCATCGATGTGCATGTCTGAACTGTGAACAGAAGCGTAGGAAACAAGACATCTGGGTATTTACGTTGTAATGAACGAGAACATCTTTTGTTCACCGACCAAATATTCCCTTAAGAACGCTAGCTTTCGGCTTCACCCAGTCTGAGGTACACATCCGGCTCGACCGGCAGTAACAATCGCAGAGGTGCTCCCCTTATTCCCTAGCCAAATTAACGGGAACGTAGGGCATAAATACAAGAGCCAGGCAACCCAGCATGGCCAAAACTTAAGTAATATCGATGCATATAATGGTGAAGAAAAGGCACATATGGAAAGAAAAATGCATATGTGGGTGGAAAGGAGCCATTAAAGTAGTTATGTTTAGCTTCCGAATAGGAAGCCCCCAGGTAGTGTGCACGCATAGTGCGGCCGGAGTGATCAGGGCATCCGTAAAGTTTTAAGGCTCTACGTTAAAAAGGAAAAGGAGGGCGAGAAAGGAAGAAAGAGGACATAATTGACGAGGCGAAGTTAAGGAGACAAACACTGAGTTCGGCACTAGGCGTAGAATCTCCGGAGTCTGGTCGCGTTCCATGGGTTCGGCTCGAGTCTGTTATCAGATGCACTACGCAGACGGTACGCTCCTCCGGTGAGAACTTTATCAATGATGAAGGGACCCTACCACTTGGGTTTGAGCTTGTCCTTCTTCTTCTCAGGGAGGCGTAGAACGAGTTCGCCAATGTTATAAGTTTTGGCCCGTACTTCTTTGCTTTGATACCTTCGAGCATGTTGCTGATAGAATGCGGAACGGGCTTTAGCGACATCACACTCCTCTTCCAAAGCATCCAAGTTGTCCTGCCGATCTAGCTCGGCTTCCTTCTCTTCATACATGCGCATGCCAGGTGAGTCATGGATTATGTCGCAGGGCAGTACTGCTTCTGCACCGTACACCATAAAAAATGGTGTGTATCTGATGGTGCGATTCGGCGTGGTCCGCAGTGTTGGAAATATGCCCTAGAGGCAATAATAAAAGGATTATTATTATATTTCTTTGTTCATGATAGTTGTCTTTTATTCATGTTATAATTGTATTATCCGGAAATCGTAATACACGTGTGAATACTTAGACCACAACATGTCCCTAGTGAGCCTCTAGTTGAGTAGCTCATTGATCAACAGATAGTCATGGTTTCCTGACTATGGACATTGGATGTCATTGATAACGGGATCACATCATTAGGAGAATGATGTGATGGACAAGACCCAATCCTAAGCATAGCACAAGATCGTGTAGTTTGTTTTGCTAGAGCTATTCCAATGTCAAGTATCTCTTCCTTAGACCATGAGATCGTGTAACTCCCGGATACCGTAGGAGTGCTTTGGGTGTACCAAACGTCACAACGTAACTGGGTGATTATAAAGGTATGCTACGGGTATCTCCGAAAGTGTCTGTTGGGTTGACACGGATCGAGACTGGGATTTGTCACTCCGTATTACGGAGAGGTATCACTGGGCCCACTCGGTAGTGCATCATCATAATGAGCTCAAAGCGACCAAGTGTCTGGTTACGGGATCATGCATTATGGTACGAGTAAAGTGACTTGCCGGTAACGAGATTGAACGAGGTATTGGGATACCAACGATCAAATCTCGGGCAACTAACATACCGATTGACAAAGGGAATTGTACACGGGGTTGCTTGAATCCTCGACATCGTGGTTCATACGATGAGATCATCGAGGAGCATGTGGGAGCCAACATGGGTATCCTGATCCCGCTGTTGGTTATTGACCGGAGAGCCGTCTCGGTCATGTCTACATGTCTCCCAAACCCGTAGGGTCTACACACTTAAGGTTCGCTAATGCTAGGGTTGTATGAATATGAGTATGCAGCACATCGGAAGTTTTTCGGAGTCCCGGATGAGATCCCGGACGTCACGAGGAGTTCCGGAATGGTCAGGAGGTAAAGAATTATATATAGGAAGTGCAGTTTCGGCCATCGGGAGAGTTTCGGGGGTCACCGGTATTGTACCGGGACCACCGGAAGGGTCCCGGGGGTCCACCGGGTGGGGCCACCTATCCCGGAGGGCCCCGTGGTCTGAAGTGGGAGGGGAACCAGCCCCTAGTGGGCTGGTGCGACCCCCTTGGGCCCCCCTGTGCCTAGGGTTGGAAACCCTAGGGTGGGGGCGCATCCACTTGCCTTGGGGGGCACTCAACCCCCCTGGCCGCCGCCCCCCTTGGGAGATCCAATCTCCAGGGCCGGCGCCCCCCCCCCCCCCAGGGGGCCTATATAAAGGGGGGGAGGGAGGGCAGCCGCACCCTGAAGTCTTGGCGCCTCCCTCTCCCCTGCTACACCTCCTCCTCCCGTAGTCGCTTGGCGAAGCCCTGCCGGAACCCTGCTGCATCCACCACCACACCGTCGTGCTGCTGGATCTTCATCAACCTCTCCTTCCCCCTTGCTGGATCAAGAAGGAGGAGACGTCACGCTGACCGTACGTGTGTTGAACGTGGAGGTGTCGTCCGTTCGGCGCTAGGATCTCTAGTGATTTGGATCACGACGAGAACGACTCCCTCAACCCTGTTCTCTTGAACGCTTCCGCACGCGATCTACAAGGGTATGTAGATGCACTCCTCTCTCTCGTTGCTAGATGAACTCATAGATTGATCTTGGTGAATGTAGGAAAAAATTTATTTTATGCAACATTCCCCAATAGTGGCATCATGAGCTAGGTCTATGCGTAGTTCTCTATTGCACGAGTAGAACACAAATCTGTTGTGGGCGTAGATCTTGTCAACTTGCTTGCCACTACTAGTCTTATTTTGCTTCAGCGGTATTCTGGGATGAAGCGGCCCGGACCGACCTTACACGTACGCTTATGTGAGACAGGTTCCACCGACTGACATGCACTAGTTGCATAAGGTGGCCAGCGGGTGTCTGTCTCTCCCACTTTAGTTGGAGCGGATTCGATGAAAAGGGTCCTTATGAAGGGTAAATAGAAGTTGACAAAATCACATTGTGGTTATTCGTAGGTAAGAAAACGTTCTCGCTAGAACCCAATTGCAGCCACGTAAAAGATGCAACAACAATTAGAGGACGTCTAACTTGTTTTTGCAGCAATTGCTATGTGATGTGATATGGCCAAAAGTTGTGATGAATGATGAATGATATATTGTGATGTATGAGATCATGTTCTTGTAATAGGAATCACGACTTGCATCTCGATAAGTATGACAACCGGCAGGAGCCATAGGAGTTGTCTTAATTATTGTATGACCTGCGTGTCAATGATTTAACGCCATGTAATTACTTTACTTTATTGCTAAACCGTTAGCCATAGTAGTAGAAGTAATAGTTGGTGAGCAACTTCATGGAGACACGATGATGGAGATCATGATGATGGAGATCATGGTGTCATGCCGGTGACGAAGATGATCATGGAGCCCCGAAGATGGAGATCAAAGGAGCTATATGATATTGGCCATATCATATCACTACCATATATAATTGCATGTGATGTTTATTATGTTTATGCATCTTGTTTACTTAGAACGGCGGTAGTAAATAAGATGATCCCTCATAATAATTTCAAGAAGGTGTTCCCCCTAACTGTGCGCCGTTGCTAAAGTTCGTCGTTTCGAAGCACCACGTGATGATCGGGTGTGATAGATTCCTACGTTCACATACAATGGGTGTAAGACAGTTTTACACATGCAAAACACTTAGGTTAACTTGACAAGCCTAGCATGTACAGACGGGCCTCGGAACACAGAGACCGAAAGGTCGAACATGAGTCGTATGGAAGATACGATCAACATGGAGATGTTCACCGATGATGACTAGTCCGTCTCACGTGATGATCGGACACGGCCTAGTCGACTCGGTTCATTAAATAATTTGATTAGATGAACTTAATTATCATGAACTTAGTCTAAAATCTTTGCAAAATATGTCTTGTAGATCAAATGGCCAACGCTCATGTCAACATGAACTTCAACGCGTTCCTAGAGAAAACCAAGCTGAAAGATGATGGCAGCAACTATACGGACTGGGTCCGGAACCTGAGGATCATCCTCATAGCTGCCAAGAAAGAATATGTCCTAGAAGGACCGCTAGGTGAAGCACCCATCCCAGAGAACCAAGACGTTATGAACGCTTGGCAGTCACGTGCTGATGATTACTCCCTCATTCAGTGCGGCATGCTTTACAGCTTAGAACCGGGGCTCCAAAAGCGTTTTGAGCAACACGGAGCATATGAGATGTTCGAGGAGCTGAAAATGGTTTTTCAAGCTCATGCCCGGGTCGAGATATATGAAGTCTCCAACAAGTTCTATAGTTGTAAGATGGAGGAAAATAGTTCTGTCAGTGAGCACATACTCAAAATGTCTGGGTTGCACAACCGCCTGTCGCAGCTGGACATTAACCTCCCAGATGAGGCAGTCATTGACAGAATCCTTCAGTCGCTCCCACCGAGCTACAAGAGCTTTGTGATGAACTACGATATGCAGGGGATGGTAAAGACTATTCCTGAAGTATTTTCAATGCTGAAGTCAGCAAAGGTTGAAATCAAGAAAGAACATCAAGTGTTGATGGTCAATAAAACCACTAAGTTCAAGAAGGGCAAGGGTAAGAAGAACTTCAAGAAGGACGGCAGAGATGTTGTGGCGCCCGGTAAGCCAGTTGCCGGGAAGAAATTAAAGAATGGACCCAAGCCTGAGACTGGGTGCTTTTATTGCAAAGGGAAGGGTCACTGGAAGCGGAACTGCCCCAAATACTTAGCGGACAAGAAGGCCGGAAACACTAAAGGTATATGTGATATACATGTAATTGATGTGTACCTTACCAGTACTCGTAGTAACTCCTGGGTATTTGATACCGATGTCGTTGCTCATATTTGTAACTCACAGCAGGAGCTGCGGAATAAGCGGAGACTGGCGAAGGACGAGGTGACGATGTGCGTCGGGAATGGTTCCAAGGTTGATGTGATCGCCGTCGGCATGCTACCTCTACATTTACCTACGGGATTAGTTTTAAACCTCAATAATTGTTATTTAGTGCCAAGTTTGAGCATGAACATTGTATCTGGATCTCGTTTAATACGAGATGGCTACTCATTTAAATCTGAGAATAATGGTTGTTCTATTTATATGAGAGATATGTTTTATGGTCATGCCCCGATGGTCAATGAATCTCGAACGTAATGTTACACATATTCATAATGTGAATACCAAAAGATGTAAAGTTGATAACGATAGTCCCACATACTTGTGGCACTGCCGCCTTGGTCACATTGGTGTCAAGCGCATGAAGAAGCTCCATGATGATGGACTTTTAGAGTCTCTCGATTATGAATCATTTGACACATGCGAACCATGTCTCCTGGGCAAAATGACCAAGACTCCGTTCTCCGGAACAATGGAGCGAGCAACCAACTTATTGGAAATCATACATACCGATGTGTGCGGTCCAATGAGCGTTGAGGCTCGCGGAGGATATCGTTATGTTCTCACTCTCACTGATGACTTAAGTAGATATGGGTATGTCTACTTGATGAAACACAAGTCCGAGACCTTTGAAAAGTTCAAGGAATTTCAGAATGAAGTAGAGAATCAACGTGACCGAAAGATAAAATTCTTACAATCAGATCATGGAGGAGAATATTTAAGTCATGAATTTGGTACGCACTTAAGGAAATGTGGAATCGTTTCACAACTCACGCCACCTGGAACACCTCAGCGTAACGGTGTGTCCGAACGTCGTAATCGCACTCTATTGGATATGGTGCGATCTATGATGTCTCTTACCGATTTACCGCTATCATTTTGGGGATACGCTCTAGAGACAGCTACATTCACTTTAAATAGGGCACCGTCTAAATCCGTTGAGACGACACCGTATGAATTATGGTTTGGGAAGAAACCTAAGCTGTCGTTTCTAAAAGTTTGGGGATGCGATGCTTAAGAAACTTCAACCTGAAAAGCTCGAACCCAAGTCGGAAAAATGCGTCTTCATAGGATACCCTAAGGAAACCATTGGGTATACCTTCTACCTTAGATCCGGAGGCAAGATCTTTGTTTCCAAGAACGGATCCTTTCTGGAAAAAGAGTTTCTCTCGAAAGGAGTAAGTGGGAGGAAAGTAGAACTCGATGAAGTACTACCTCTTGAACCGGAAAGTAGTGCAGCTCAGGAAAATGTTCATGTGGTGCCTACACCGACTGGAGAGGAAATTAATGATGATGATCAAGGTACTTCGGATCAAGTTGCTACTGAACTTCGTAGGTCCACAAGGACACGTTCCACACTAGAGTGGTATGGAAACCCTATCCTGGAAATCATGTTGTTAGACAACGGTGAACCTTCGAACTATGAAGAAGCGATGGCGGGCCCAGATTCCAACAAATGGCTAGAAGCCATGCAATCCGAGATAGAATCCATGTATGAAAACAAAGTATGGACTTTGACTGACTTGCCCGATGATTGGGGAGCGATAAAAAACAAATGGATCTTTAAGAGGAAGACGGACGCGGATGGTAATGTCACCATCCATAAAGCTCGACTTGTCGCTAAGGGTTATCGGCAAGTTCAAGGGGTTGACTACGATGAGACTTTCTCTCCTGTAGCGAAGCTGAAGTCCGTCCAAATCATGTTAGCAATTGCAACATACTATGATTATGAGATATGGCAGATGGACGTCAAAATGGCATTCCTTAACGGCTATCTTAAGGAAGAACTGTATATGATGCAGCCGGAAGGTTTTGTCGATCCTAAGAATGCTAACAAGGTATGCAAGCTCCAGCGATCCATTTATGGGCTGGTGCAAGCATCTCGAAGTTGGAACATTCGCTTTGATGAGATGATCAAAGCGTTTGGGTTTATGCAGACTTATGGAGAAGCCTGCATTTACAAGAAAGTGAGTGGGAGCTCTGTAGCATTTCTCATATTATATGTAGATGACATACTTTTGATGGGAAATGATATAGAACTTTTGGACAGCATTAAGGCCTACTTGAATAAGTGTTTTTCAATGAAGGACATTGGAGAAGCTGCTTATATATTAGGCATCAAGATCTATAGGGATAGATCGAGATGCCTCATAGGTCTTTCACAAAGCACATACCTTGATAAGATATTGAAGAAGTTCAATATGGATCAGTCCAAGAAAGGGTTCTTGCCTGTATTGCAAGGTGTGAGATTGAGCTCAGCTCAATGCCCGACCACGGCAAAAGATAAAGAAGAGATGAGTGTCATCCCCTATGCCTCAGCCATAGGATCTATTATGTATGCCATGTTGTGTACCAGACCTGATGTAAACCTTGCCGTAAGTTTGGTAGGAAGGTACCAAAGTAATCCCGGCAAGGAACACTGGACAGCGGTCAAGAATATCCTTAAGTACCTGAAAAGGACAAAGGACATGTTTCTCGTTTATGGAGGTGACGAAGTGCTCTTCGTAAAGGGTTACGTCGACGCTAGCTTCGACACAGATCTGGATGACTCTAAGTCACAAACCGGATACGTGTATATGTTGAATCATGGAGCAGTAAGCTGGTGCAGTTGCAAGCAGAGCGTCGTGGCGGGATCTACATGTGAAGCGGAGTACATGACAGCCTCGGAGGCAGCGCATGAAGCAATATGGATGAAGGAGTTCATCACCGACCGAGGAGTCATACCCAATGCGTCGGGGCCGATCACTCTCTTCTGTGACAACACTGGAGCTATTGCCCTTGCCAAGGAGCCCAGGTTTCACAAGAAGACCAGGCACATCAAGCGTCGTTTCAACTCCATCCGTGAAAATGTTCAAGATGGAGACATAGATATTTGCAAAGTACATACGGATTTGAATGTCGCAGATCCGTTGACTAAACCTCTTCCACGAGCAAAACATGATCAACACCAGAACTCTATGGGTGTTCGATACATCACAATGTAACTAGATTATTGACTCTAGTGCAAGTGGGAGACTGTTGGAAATATGCCCTAGAGGCAATAATAAAAGGATTATTATTATATTTCTTTGTTGTCTATTATTCATGCTATAATTGTATTATCCGGAAATCGTAATACACGTGTGAATACTTAGACCACAACATGTCCCTAGTGAGCCTCTAGTTGACTAGCTCGTTGATCAACAGATAGTCATGGTTTCCTGACTATGGACATTGGATGTCATTGATAACGGGATCACATCATTAGGAGAATGATGTGATGGACAAGACCCAATCCTAAGCATAGCACAAGATCGTGTAGTTCGTTTTGCTAGAGCTTTTCCAATGTCAAGTATATCTTCCTTAGACCATGAGATCGTGTAACTCCCGGATACCGTAGGAGTGCTTTGGGTGTACCAAACGTCACAACGTAACTGGGTGATTATAAAGGTATGCTACGGGTATCTCCGAAAGTGTCTGTTGGGTTGACACGGATCGAGACTGGGATTTGTCACTCCGTATTACGGATAGGTATCACTGGGCCCACTTGGTAGTGCATCACCATAATGAGCTCAAAGTGACCAAGTGTCTTGTCACAGGATCATGCATTATTGGACGAGTAAAGTGACTTGCCGGTAACGAGATTGAACGAGGTATTGGGATACCGACGATCGAATCTCGGGCAAGTAACATACCGATTGACAAAGGGAATTATACACGGGGTTGCTTGAATCCTTGACATCGTGGTTCATCCGATGAGATCATAGAGGAGCATGTGGGAGCCAACATGGGTATCCAGATCCCGCTGTTGGTTATTGACCGGAGAGCCGTCTCGGTCATGTCTACGTGTCTCCCGAACCCGTAGGGTCTACACACTTAAGGTTCGGTGACGCTAGGTGTCGGTGTCAAAACCGGCGGATCTCGGGTAGGGGGTCCTGAACTGTGCGTCTAGGCGGATGGTAACAGGAGACGAGAGACACGATGTTTTACCCAGGTTCGGGCCCTCTTGATGGAGGTAAAACCCTACGTCCTGCTTGATTAATATTGATGATGTGTGTTACAAGAGTAGATCTACCACGAGATCAAGGAGGCTAAACCCTAGAAGCTAGCCTATGGTATGATTGTTGTTCGTCCTACGGACAAAGGCCATCTGGTTTATATAGACACCGGAGAGGGCTAGGGTTACACAGAGTCGGTTACAATGGTAGGAGATCTACATATCCATATCGCCAAGCTTGCCTTCCACGTCAAGGAAAGTCCCATCCGGACACGGGACGAAGTCTTCAATCTTGTATCTTCATAGTCTTGGAGTCCGGCCGATGATGATAGTTCGGCTATCCGGACACCCCCTAATCCAGGACTCCCTCAGTAGCCCCTGAACCTGGCTTCAACGACGACGAGTCCGGCGCGCATATTGTCTTCGGCATTGCAAGGCGGGTTCTTCCTCCGAATAATTTATAGAAGATTGTGAACACCAGGATAGTGTCCGGCTCTGCAAAATAAATTCCACATACCACCGTAGAGAGAATAATATTTAAACAAGTTCAATCTACTGACGTATTTTGTGGCGTGACGTCACACCACAACCAAGCCTTTACTTGAATCGTTTTTATTGTACCACCTCAGCGCGTTTAGCGAAGCAGTTTCCTTGGCACGTCTTGTCGAAGCAGAGATCGTGTTCCCCTTATTCCGGGATTCCCATCAATACGGACGTGGGTAACCCAACTGCGCCATTGATTGCGGCGCTTGGGAGATAAGAGAGTTTTACCAGGCCGGTGGGGACACATATTTTTGTCCGCCCATATAAGGGGATAAAGGTCCAACCCATTTACCTGCGCCTTCTTCCTCCTTGGCTTATCCATCCCCGCGAACTCGAGCTCCAGCGCCCAAGTCCGCACATCTCACCTCGACCTTCTCCAACTATGTCCGGAGCGGGAGGCAAGTGGATGGCCTCCTCCGTTATGGAGGAGCACATCCAGAAGCTGCGCAGCGCCGGATATTTATCCAGCAATGTCGCGCATCGGCTCCCCGACGAGGGAGAGCTCATCCCCACCCCCAGGCCCCATGAGAGGGTTGTATTTCTTCCCCATTTCCTCCGCGGACTAGGCTTCCCACTCCATCCCTTTGTCCGGGGACACATGTTCTACTACGGCCTGGATTTACATGATCTGGCCCCGAATTTCATCCTCAACATCTCGGGTTTATCGTCGTGTGTGAGGCCTTCCTCTGCATCCAGCCCCACTTCGGCTTGTGGCTCAAGACCTCCAGTGTCAAGCTGAAGGTTGTGAAGGGCAGCCAAGCGGAGTGCGGAGGCGCCATGGTGGGCAGGATGTCCCACGTTACTTGGCTTGAGGGCACTTTCGTGGAAACCATTAAGGGGTGGCAATCGGGGTGGTTCTACATCACCGAGCCGCGGGACCCTGAATGGGCAGCGGCACCCGAATTCAGATCTGGCATCCCCACATGGCTCACCTCCTGGAAAGAAAGCGGCCGGATCTAGGGTGATTCAGAGGAGCTGACCGGACTCCAAGCCTGCATCCAAAAGCTGGTGGACAAGAAGCTCGAGCTTGTCAACGTAGTCCAGGTCATGCTCATCCGCCGGATTCTCCCGTGCCAACGGCGGGGTTTCAACATGTGGGAGTTCGATCCGGCGCAGCACCAGACTTTGAGCGGGCTCTTCGACACTATGTACGAAGATGTCTGGAAGGTGCTGTTCAAGGGCGCCGTGGCTCCCGCATCCGCTACCGAAGATCGCGGATTCAGCTCGCAGCGTCCAGCTGACGAGGTAAGTGATTTTGTCCTTTACGGAACGCTTGTTTTCCATAGTTTGACTCTATGCGGGATCTAAACTCCCTCTCGTTTAACAGGACTAGCTGGAGAAGGCTAAACAGACTATCTGTCCAGCCCCATTACCAGAGGACCCAGCGGACGCCCGCTTAACGGGGCTGCTGGCTCCGGCACCCCATGTGGTGCCGGAGAAGAAGGCCAAGAAGAAGGCCACGGGTACTTGAAAGAGTTCCCGTTTTCAGGTGTTATCGGATGATGACTCCGATGTAGACTCCTCCCACCGAGGCGAGGAGGAGAAGAAGAAAGCCTCTCCCCCAGCGGGGGGAGGGAAGAAAAGGAAGGCTTCCCCTACGGGGGAGGCCGAAGGGTCCAAGAAGGGTAGGACTCTTCGCCCGGACTCCTATGCCAGCGCCGGAGATGATGACGAGGACTGGCCTCCAAGGGCCAAGCCCCTGGCGAGATTGTAAGTATCCGGACTCCCGAATAGCTTCATGATTTCTCTTTTTGCCACGTAGTGTCTTTCTAATGCCGCATACAACCCTGCAGTCCGCCCAAGGATGATCTTCCCGCTTTGTCGAGCGGGTCCTTAGGTGCGTCGGATATGGATTCTCTTCCGGCCACCTCCACCCCCCGTGATGCGGATGATGCTGAGGTGGGATCCCGGGAAGGGACCCACCGGGAGGAGGAGGACCTGGAGGTGTCGCAGGACAACCTCCCGGACTTCGCACCGGACTCGGTCCCGGAACCCGTAGTGGCTCCGGAGTCCGGCGGGCGGCCCCTTCGTAAGAAGGGCAAGACCGCGGTGCCGGCAGCCTCCGTCTATCCGGAGGCGCCGGACAGCTTGCTGGAGGCGCTCAACGGCGCCTCCATCGAAGAGGAACACCGCACTGTTATGAGTGCGGTGATTCAGAAGGTTCAGCTCGCCAAGAGCGGGCTAACCGAAGCCTGCAGCAGCCTTCTAACAGGCTTTGAGGTAAGAATTTTGATATATGTAAAGTAGTGCCGCATAGACAGTAGCCCCTGATGCTCGGTTCGGTGTTCAGAAAGAAAAGCCGGATCGAGGATCTAAAAAGATATATGCAGGAGTCATAAAAAATATGTCAATACGGGATTGCGGGCTGTGCTGCTGACCTCTGCCGCACTGACTGCGGAGGTCAATACTTTGAAGGAAAGCCTCGAGCGGTCCGAGAACGAGCTTGGCCGTGCCAAGAAGCAGCTCGAGGATAAGGAAGGTGAGTAACACCTTATTAAAATTGTACCTTGCAGAAAAGGATTTGGTTGCAAGAAAAATAACAAGGATAACGTGGATATAGCAGGGGCCACAAACGAGGTGGCAGCCCTGAAGGAGGCGGTGGCCGCGGCCGAACGCAATGCGGCCGCGGAGCACGCCGAGCGAGAGAAGCAGGAGGCGCGGGTGGCGGAGGTGCAGCAAGAGCTCCAGGCTCTCATGGAAAAACATGAGAGTTTGGAGCGTGACTCGAAGACTCGAGAGTCCGAGCTTGCAACGGCTCTTGAGAGTGCCAGAGCCGCTAAGGCCGAAGCCTATAAGGCCCTCCAGGAAATCGAGGCGTTGAAGAAAATAGCGGCGGGTAAGGCATTTTTCATGCAAAGTAAGCATGTGAGTGTGAATTACCTATCACTTACCCGAATTCGGAGCTCTCCAGGAGCGTTCGCAGATCTGCCCCGCAGCGTGTCCGATGCTGCCATGTTCTACAGGGCCGAAGAGGGGAGCTCGACGGAGAAGGTCTTCTGGTCTCAGTATGCTGAGGCCGGACATCCGGTGCCCCTTAGCGACCAGCTGAAGCAGCTGGTCGAGCTCCACAGGGTGGCCGGACAGGCCATGAAGGGTCTCATAGTTCGGTTGTGGCCTAAGGAGGTCATGCCTGGGAGCTACTTCAGCCTGGTGCGGCGGCTGGTGGATGCGTGTCCGTGGGTTGAAGTCATCAAGCACTCCGCCTGTATTGAAGGTGCCCGTCGGGCCCTTGCCCGCGCAAAGGTGCAATGGGGCAAGATGGATGCCCAGAAGCTTGTGACGGACGCGCCACCGAAGGGCAAGGAGCATCGCACGCCCGAAATGTATTATAAGTGTCCTGAAGGGTGCCCGCACCATTGCGGGTGAGTGCTCCAAATATGTAATTTTTGAGTAGACTCGCATTTTGTTATCCTGTGCGCTGAAAACTTAGTTCATATGCGCTAAGGAACGCTTGTTAATTTAAAATATTACCTTCTGTGCGGCTGTTTATCAAATCTGAGAGATGGCAAGTCGTCGGCTTCAGCCCCCATGCCAGGAGTGCTGGGGTGTTGGGAAAAACTTGAGCACTCTTGTTCCCATTTTTGGGTCCATCTAGGGAGGCGCTCAACACAACGAACAAGGCAACCGGACTTATAATGCTTGAACACTCTCACTTAGCCATAGAATTCTATAATTTTAAATTTCGGCGAAGCCCCTAGTGTTCGGAAGGCCGAATTTGGGGCGCTATCCACGCCTTGGGCCGGACGAAGCCGACTCCTCGCTCTAAGCGGCATAAGTCTTTAGGGACTCGCAAAAAACCTCTCGAACAGCGACCGGCTCTCACCTCATCATGACGGTCAGTTTTAGCTTTCTCCACTGAGGCGTTAACCCAGCTCAACTGGGGCGCAATCGCAGTGGTTCTTCCAGTGCTACCTTAGCCGATACAAACATAAGGTACCAAAACATGGGAGCCGGGCAAACCCAACTATTGACCCAAGAACATGATTCGGAGCCGATGCATATAATGCTATAAGTTCGGGGTGCCGCACTTGTGTAAGTGTTCGGACTTATCACACCATGATGCGGGAAACATAAGCCCCTGGTGTATTTAGCCATACCAAGGTGTATGGATGCAACATGTCATAAATGAACACATGTATAAGAAAGAAATGCAAGTGAAAGTAAAAAGGTGTTGCATTGTTTATTCAAAAAAGACTGCTGTGAATGTAGAACGATACAAATGGTGCGATAAGCAAGGGATGGGACTATTAAACATGTCCCCCTCCAGGGGTAGGCTGCTGGATGTTGTATAAAACAGTTTTAATTCTCGTAATGGCGACCACCTGAGTATTCGTAGTAGCCTTTCTCCTTCCCTGGCTGTTGCATCGTGGGTTCGGCAGGTCTGCTGCCGGACAGGGCCTCTGATGAACGGAGTCCTGTGTAAAAAGGAAAAAGAAAAAAAAGAACAACGCACTTGGGAGCCCCTGGTGTGGTTAAGCCGCATTCTGGGCCTGTCGTGGTCGTGCCCCTTCCCCCTGCCCATGGTATCTCCAGAGCGTAATGGTGTACGCGAAGGACCTGTCTTGAAATTTTGCGGGGGCTGGGGTTGGGGCCGCACTGCTATGCGTGCTCGTTACGTGCCAAGTGGTCTTGTTGTAGGTTGCTCCGGGCTCGTTTAGCCGTGTCCGGTCGCTTAACGGCCGGACTCGAGAATTGCCTTAAGAGGCTGCATTGTACTTCTGCCGCGAGAGCCGCTGTATGTTCCTCCGTTCGGAGAGAGCGTTCAGTGTTTCTGTTGACCGTGATGACTCCTCGAGGGCCTGGCATCTTGAGCTTTAGGAATGCGTAGTGCGGCACCGCGTTGAATTTTGCAAACGCGGTGCGTCCGAGCAGAGCATGATAGCCGCTGCGAAACGGAACTATGTCGAAGATTAACTCCTCGCTTCGGAAGTTATCCGGGGATCCGAAGACCACTTCCAGTGTGACTGAGCATGTACAATTGGCTTCTACACCTGGTATGACGCCTTTAAAGGTCGTCTTGGTAGGTTTAATCCTTGAAGGATCTATGCCCATTTTGCACACTGTATCCTGATAAAGCAGGTTCAGGCTGCTGCCGCCGTCCATCAGGACTCTGGTGAGGTGAAATCCATCGACGATTGGGTCTAAAACCAATGCGGCAAATCCGTCGTGGCGGATGCTGGTGGGGTGGTCCCTTCGGTCAAAAGTGATCGGGCAGGAGGACCATGGATTAAACTTCGGGGCAACTGGCTCCATCGCGTATACGTCCCTGAGAGCACGCTTCCGCTCCCTTT
This sequence comes from Triticum dicoccoides, assembly GCF_002162155.2. Taxonomy (NCBI): domain Eukaryota; kingdom Viridiplantae; phylum Streptophyta; class Magnoliopsida; order Poales; family Poaceae; genus Triticum; species Triticum dicoccoides. The sequence goes on from NC_041387.1 coordinate 77,165,396, forward strand.
TGGGTATGTGTGTTGCGTATATCATGTTCACCGTTCGCACCTGTGGGGGAAACCCTTTTGTCCTCTATTGTTCGGCGGTCGGGTCTCTTCCTTGTCATCGCTATGCAGCCCCTTGTCATTGTTTTCGGCAATTAACTTGCTTGCCTGCTTAAATACCCAACAGTCCCTGTTGGTGTGGTTGGCTGGCTTTTCGGGGGTGTCGTGTATCTGGCACAAGCCGTCGAGTATTCGGTCCAAATTGGACGGACCCGGAGTAGTTCTTTTGAATGGCTTTTTCCGCTGACCGGGTTTGGAGCCTCGGAATCCAGCATTGACTGCCGTATCCTCACTATTATCGCCGTTAATGCGACGTTTGTTTTTGTTGCAACGTGACCTGCCATTGCGGTCCTTGATATTCGGACTGCCAAATTTTTTGCTGAGGTTGTTGCTGCATGCTAGCCAGCTGTCCTCACCCGCGTAAAAACGGGTCATGAGTGATGTGAGGGCTGCCATAGATTTCGGCTTTTCCTGTCCCAGGTGCCGGGCAAGCCACTCATCACGGATGTTATGTTTGAAGGCCACGAGGGCCTCGGCATCCGGACAGTCGACAATTTGTTTTTTCTTGGTTAAGAACCATGTCCAGAATTGTCTGGCTGATTCGTCTGGCTGCTGAATTATATGGCTTAGGTGTCAGCGTCTGGTGGTCGCACATATCTGCCCTGGAAGTTATCAAGGAATGCGGCTTCCAGGTCTTCCCAACTCCCAATTGACTCTGCTGGCAAGCTGTTAAGCCAATGCCGGGCTAGTCCTTTAAGCTTGAGTGGGGGATATTTGATGGCGTGAAGATCATCACCGCGGGCCATGTGGATGTGGAGGAGATAGTCTTCGATCCAGACCGCGGGGTCTGTTGTGCCGTCGTAAGATTCAATATTGACGGGTTTAAACCCTTCGGGGATTTGATGATCCATTACTTCATCTGTGAAGCATAGTGGGTGTGCGGCGCCTCTGTACTGGGCGATATCACGATGGAGCTCAAGAGAGCTTTGTCTATTTTGTTCGGCCCGGCCGGACTTACTGTGTCCGGCGCGACGGCTGTCGTCACGTGTCATGGGACGCCCACATGATCCGTAGATCGATCTTGATTGTCTTGCCTTGTCCTCCAATATATCTCGCAAGTCCGGAGCGTTCCCCTGTGGCCTTGCGCTTTTCGAGCGATGCCGGGGTACGGTTCTGGTGAAGGGCCTAGAGGCCTCTCTATCGCGACCACGGGGTGGTCGGTTAGCCGTATTGTCTGCTGGTGATGTAGGTTCATACGCCTCCTCCTCTAATCGGGGGAGCAGCTTGCGTTTAGGGTAGCTTTTGGAGGGGCGTTCGAGCTCATGCTCTTCGGCTGCGAGGACTTCAGTCCATCTGTCGGCTAGCAGATCTTGATCAGCTCTAAGCTGTTGCTGCTTTTTCTTGAGGCTGTTTGCCGTGGCCATAAGCCTGCGTTTAAAACGCCCTTGTTCGACGAGATCCTCAGGAACGACGAATTCGTCGTCGTCGAGGCTCGCCACGTCTCCGGAGGGAGGCATATAATCCCCTACCTCTTCTTCTGCCGCTCTCTCATGAGGGCTGGCGTCTCCGTCCTCCTGTGCTGAATCTTGCTGGAGTGGGTTGTCTTCGGCACTATCTGGAGTGTTATTATCTCCGGTGCCGGAATCTTCATTCTTGCTGTGGCGGGATTTAGAGCGGCGCCGCTGGCGCCTGCGCTTGGGCTGTTTCTTGGAGGGGTCATCCTCCGATGCTCCTTTTCCATTCCCATCCTTTGGGATATCCACCATGTATATGTCATACGATGAGGTGGCTTTCCAGTGCCCGGTAGGCGCTGGTTCTTGGTCGTCTCCGGCATCGTCGTCCATACCGTCGATGTCTTCAGAGTCGTAATCTAGCATGTCGGTTAGATCGTCGACAGTGGCTACCAAGTGGGTGGTGGGTGGGCTTTGAATTTCTTCATCGTCCGCATCCCAACCGTCCTGACCGCTGTCCGGCCAGGGCTCTCCTGATAACGAGAGATACTTTAGTGAACTCAAGATGTCGCCAAAAGGTGAGTGTTGAAAGATGTCCGCCGCGGTGAACTCCATGATCAGCGCCCAATCAAATTCGATCGGAGGGGGCGCAGGAGGTGCGGAGTCCGGCAAGGAGTCCGGCACCTCGGAGTCACGAGCTTCATGAGGGACAAAGTCAGTGTTCAGCTCTATCGCCATAGAGGTTGCGGCCCCCGAGGCGGTGTCCAGCCACCCGTCCTCCGTCTGCGCAGCTGGCTCTGAATTGAAGATCGGAGCGGGTTCGAGTGCGGCCTCCAGGATACTGTCTGGCTGCAGAGCTAAATCATGCTCGTCATGACAATGCGGCACGCTTGGCTGTGGCTCGAATCCATTGAGGATCAAGTCCCCGCGGATGTCAGCCGTGAAGTTCAAACTTCCAAATCTGACCTGACGGCCAGGGGCATAGCTTTCGATCTGCTCCAGTTGGCCAAGCGAATTGGCCCGCAGTGCGAAGCAGCCGAATACGAAGATCTGTCCGGGGAGGAAGGTCTCACCCTGGACTGCATCGTTATTGATGATCGAAGAAGCCATCGAGCCTATCGGCGACGACACAGAGGAACTCAATGAAAGCACCAATGTTGGTGTCAAAACCGGCGGATCTTGGGTAGGGGGTCCCGAACTGTGCGTCTAGGCGGATGGTAACAGGAGACGAGGGACACGATGTTTTACCCAGGTTCGGGCCCTCTTGATGGAGGTAAAACCCTACGTCCTGCTTGATTAATATTGATGATGTGTGTTACAAGAGTAGATCTACCACGAGATCAAGGAGGCTAAACCCTAGAAGCTAGCCTATGGTATGATTGTTGTTCGTCCTACGGACTAAGGCCATCCGGTTTATATAGACACCGGAGAGGGCTAGGGTTACACAAAGTCGGTTACAATGGTAGGAGATCTACATATCCATATCGCCAAGCTTGCCTTCCACGCTAAGGAAAGTCCCATCCAGACATGGGACAAAGTCTTCAATCTTGTATCTTCATAGTCTTGGAGTCCGGCCGATGATGATAGTTCGGCTATCTGGACACCCCCTAATCCAGGACTCCCTCACTAGGGTTGTATGAATATGAGTATGCAGCATACCGAAAGTTGTTCGGAGTCCCGGATGAGATCCCGGACGTCACGAGGAGTTCCGGAATGGTCCGGAGGTAAAGAATTATATATAGGAAGTGCAGTTTCAGCCATCGGGAGAGTTTCGGGGGTCACTGGTATTGTACCGGGACCACCGGAAGGGTCCCGGGGGTCCACCGGGTGGGGCCACCTATCCCGGAGGGCCCCGTGGGCTGAAGTGGGAGGGGAACCAGCCCCTAGTGGGCTGGTGCGCCCCCCCTTGCCCCCCCTGCGCCTAGGGTTGGAAACCCTAGGGTGGGGGGCGCCTCCACTTGCCTTGGGGGCCACTCCACCCCCTGGCCGCCTCCCCCCTTGGGAGATCCAATCTCCAGGGCCGGCACCCCCCCCCCAGGGGGCCTATATAAAGGGGGGAGGGAGGGCAGCCGCACCCTGAAGTCTTGGCGCCTCCCTCTCCCCTGCTACACCTCCTCCTCCCGTAGTCGCTTGGCGAAGCCCTGCCGGAACCCTGCTGCATCCACCACCACGCCGTCGTGCTGCTGGATCTTCATCAACCTCTCCTTCCCCCTTGCTGGATCAAGAAGTAGGAGACATTATGCTGACCGTACGTGTGTTGAACGCGGAGGTGCCGTTCGTTCGGCGCTAGGATCTCTGGTGATTTGGATCACGACGAGAACGACTCCCTCAACCCCGTTCTCTTGAACGCTTCCACACGCGATCTACAAGGGTATGTAGATGAACTCATAGATTGATCTTGGTGAACGTAGGAATTTTTTTATTTTATGCAACGTTCCCCAACATGCAGTCCTCAGAGTACGGAGTCGAGTTCCTCGACCCAATGTGTGTCTGATTCCTTCAAGGATCGCACTAGTCTGGGTTTAATGCCGCTCATGATGAGACCATTTGCACGTTCGACTTGACCATTTGTTTGGCGGTGATAGATAGAGGCATAGTCGAGCTTAATGCCCATTTGGACACACCAGGTTTTCACCTCATCGGCTGTAAAATTCGAGCCATTGTTAGTGAAGATGCTGTGGGGGACACCGTAACGGTGTACAACCCCTGATATGAAGTCTATCACTGGTCCGGATTCGGGCGTTTTAACTAGTTTGGCTTCTATCCATTTGGTGAACTTGTCCACCATGACCAATATGTATTTTTCCTTATGGCTTCACCCTTTAAGGGGTCCCACCATATCCAGCCCCCAGACCGCGAAGGGCCAAGTTATGGGGATTGTTTGGACAGTGGTAGGGGGCATATGGCTCTGATTGGCAAATAGTTGACAACCACCGCAATGTTGGACAAGGTCCTGTGCGTCTGCCCAGGCTGTCGGCCAGTAAAAACCTGTCCGAAAGGCCTTGCTTACGAGTGCTCGGGCTTCCGCGTGGTGCCCGCCTAGTCCGGAATGGATTTCAGCTAAGAGCTGCCACCCTTCCTCTTCGGAGATGCATCGTTGGAGCACTCCGGTGATGCTCTTCTTGTAGAGCTATCCTTCATGGACTTTGTAGGCCTTAGAGTGTCGCACAATACAATGTGCCTCGTTTTGGTCCTCGGGGAGCTCTTGCCTATTTAGGTAGGCCAAGAAGGGATCGGTCCACGGGGCGATGACAGCCATTATTTCGTGGGCCGAAGGTGTAATTTCGGTGGCAGAGCCTCCGATTACGTCAGATGGTACAGAAACTTGGGTACTGTTCGGAGCCGGAATAATAGTGCCGGACTCCCCCTCCCATGCCACGGACGGCTTGACCAGCCTTTCTAAGAAGATATTGGGTGGGACGGGGTCGCGTTTAGCGCCGATGCGGGCAAGGATATCGGTCGCTTGATTATTTTCTCTGACCACATGGTGGAATTCGAGCCCCTCGAACCGAGCTGACATTTTGAGGACGGCATTGCGATAGGCCGCCATTTTCGGGTCCTTGGCATCAAAGTCTCCATTTACCTGAGATATTGCGAGGTTCGAGTCCCCTCGCACTTTGAGGCGTTGGATGCCCATGGAGACTGCCATCCAAAGACCATGCAACAGAGCCTCGTATTCGGCTGCATTGTTGGAGTCTGTGTATAATATTTGGAGTACGTATTGGATCGTGTCTCCGGTTGGGGATGTTAGGACAATGCCTATTCCCAATCCGGCCAGCATTTTAGAGCCGTCAAAATGCATGATCCAATTTGAGTACGCGTCGTACTCTTTAGGGAGTTCGGCTTCTGTCCATTCGGCGACGAAGTCGGCCAGTACTTGCGACTTAATGGCCCGCCGTGGTTTGTATGTTATGTCGAACGGGAGGAACTCGATAGCCCATTTAGCAATTTGGCTTGTTGCGTCGCGGTTATTTATTATGTCATTGAGTGGTACTTCGGAGGCCACCATGATCGAACACTCTTGAAAGTAGTGTCGTAGTTTCCGGGATGCCATGAAGACCGCGTACGCTATCTTTTGATAGTGCGGGTACCGAGATTTGCATGGAGTGAGGACAGTGGACACGTAATATACCAGCTTTTTGAGCGGGAACTTGTGTCCATCTGCCTCTCATTCGACGATGAGCACTGCGCTCACAACTTGGTTTGTTGCGGCTATGTATAATAGCATGGGTTCACCAATGTTTGGCGCGGTCAGGACTAGGTTTGTGGCCAAGAGTGCCTTTATTTCTTCCAGTCCGGCCAGGGCCGCATCCGTCCACTCGAAGTGTTTGGTACGTCGAAGAAGGTGATACAGAGGTAGTGCCTTTTCTCCTAAGCGGGAGATAAAGCGGCTTAAGGCAGCCACGCATCCAGTTAGTTTTTGGATCTGCTTGAGGTGTGTTGGGATAGCCAACTGTGACAGAGCTCGGATTTTTGCCGGATTTGCTTCAATTCCTCTATTGGAAATGATGAAGCCGAGCAATTTCCTGGAGGGTACCCCGAAGACACATTTCTCCGGGTTGAGCTTGATGCCGTATGTTCGGAGGTTGTCGAACGTAAGCCTCAAGTCGTCTATTAAAGTTTCAACGTGTCTTGTTTTGATGACCACGTCGTCTACATAGGCCTCTACTGTCTTGCCAATTTGTTTTTCTAGGCATGTCTGAATCATGCGCTGATAGGTTGCGCTGGCATTTTTTAGCCCGAAAGGCATGGTGTTAAAGTAGAAGGGGCCGTATGGTGTAATGAAGGCCGTTGCGGCCTGGTCGGACTCCGCCATCTTGATCTGATGGTATCCGGAGTATGCGTCGAGGAAGCACAATGAGTCGTGTCCTGCGGTGGCGTCAATGATTTGGTCAATGCGGGGGAGGGGGAAGGGATCCTTAGGGCAAGCTTTATTGAGGTCCTTAAAATCGACACATAAGCGCCAGGATTTGTCCTTCTTTGGTACCATTACCAAGTTTGCTAGCCAATCCGGATGTTTGATGTCTCTGATGAATCCGGCCTCGAGTAGCTTGGCTAGCTCCTCTCCCATGGCTTGCCGCTTAGGCTTTGAGAAGCGCCTAAGAGTCTGCTTGACTGGCTTGTATCCTTTCAGTATATTGAGGCTATGTTCAGCCAGCCTGCATGGGATGCCCGGCATGTCTGAAGGGTGCCAGGCGAAGATATCCCAATTCTCGCGCAGGAAATCTCGCAGTGCGGCGTCTATTGTGGGGTTCAACTGTGTCCCAATGGAAGCCGTCTTTGTAGGGTCCGTTGGGTGGACCTGGAATTTGACTATCTCGTCCGCTGGCTTGAAGAAGGTGGATTTAGGTCGCTTGTCGAGTATCACGTCGTCTCTGTCCACTGTCACTCGCAGTGTCGTTAGTTCTTCGGCCGCGAGGGCTTCTGATAATGCTTCCAGGGCAAGGGCGGCGGTTTTATTTTCGGCGCGGATTGCGACGTCCGGATCACTAGCTAGAGTGATGATTCCGTTGGGCCCGAGCATTTTGAGCTTCATGTACCCGTAATGGGGTATAGCCTGGAAACTCGTGAACGCGTCCCGCCCCAAGAGGGTGTGGTATCCGCTGCTGAACGGGGCCACTTGGAATGTAATTTCCTCGGACCTGTAATTCTCCGGGGTGCCGAATACCACATCCAATGTGATTTTTCCCGCGCATCATGCCTCCCGACTAGGGATGATTCCCCTGAAGGTTGTGCTGCTTTGCTCAATGCGGCTCCTGTCAATTTCCATCTTGTTAAGGGTTTCCTCGTAGATGAGGTTTAGTCCGCTTCCGCCGTCCATGAGCACTTTAGTGAGCATGAAGCTGTCCACGATTGGACTAAGGACCAAAGCGGCTGGTGCTTGGACTATTCGGAACTGAGGTTCGTCATTGGCATTGTAGGTTATAGCCGTGTCGTTCCATGGGTTTATTGTTGCCACGTGGCAAACTTCGGCGAGGTTGCGCTGAGCTCGCTTGCGCCTATTATTTGAGGCGAAAGTCTCGAAAACTGTAAATACCGTATTGTTGTTTCCGGCGGGCTGGTGTTCTGCTGTATGGTTTAATAGGAGATCCTCGCCACTCTTTGCTACCTGCCGGAGTATCCAACATGCTCTAAGGCTATGAGTTGGTGTAGTATCCGGTGTGCTGTGAATTTTGCACAGTCCACCGAGCCATTCTTCCAATACGGTTCCGCACCTTGTATCAGGCTTTGGTTTTTTGGCAATTGAACCGGGTAGCTTACGAGAGCTTGCCCTTTTAGATCGGACGAAGGGTTTAGTGAGAGCCGGATTGTCCCAGAAGTCCGTTTGGGTTTTCCAGGCGCTTTCCATCGCGCAGTACTTCTGCACTATGGCCGCTAAGTCAGCAAAGTGTACTATGTCACGGCGACTTATAGCATTGAGGATCCCTTTGTCCGTGCAATTGTTGCAGAAGAGGGAGATTGCGTCTTCCTCGCGACAGTCCTTAACCCTGTTTAACACAAGGAGGAATCTGGCCTAGTAATGATGTATTGTCTCTTGTGGCTCTTGTCTGATTTGTTGAATATTGAATAAATCTGGGTGGGTGGGTGGATTTGAATCCGAATCCTGACCCAATCTGAGACCCAGGGGCAAGGAAGTTCCTGAGCTTAATGGCCCGGGCTCTGGGATGCTGCCCAATTTGTTTGACCCGTCGCCTGATCCTAAGTTTGGGGTTTGGGTCGTGTCCTCCTGCGAGCAGGTGTCCGGCTCAGAGAGCTCGGAAATCCAGACACAGTTCGTCCTCAAAATAGAGGGAGAATTCGTATGATGCTCCTCCACTACCACGATTTCGTGGGTGACCGGCGGAGAATAAATCTCCCTTTGGTCGGGTTTAAGCCTGATCCGATCATAGTCTGTAGCGACACCCAGGGCGGCGATGCGATCCAAGAGCTCATTAAGGGAAGAGAGCTCCATTGGATCCATTTGTTCGGCGAGTTCTGAACTAACGTGGAGGCTGTTTTTGATGACCTGAGAAGTCATTGTGGGCGCGATAGCCGATCGGGCGATCATGACGAAACCGCCCAGACGGAGAGTTTGGCCTTGGGCCAGTGCTCCTTCAAAGGTGATGTTGTCCCTGACAACGAGGCGAGCCATCGAGCCTTGCAGCGACGACACAGAGGAACTCTCAATGAAAGCGCCAATGTCGGTGTCAAAACCGGCGGATCTCGGGTAGGGGGTCCCAAACTGTGCGTCTAAGGCTAATGGTAACAGGAGGCTGGGGACACGATGTTTACCCAGGTTCGGGCCCTCTCGATGGAGGTAATACCCTACTTCCTGCTTGATTGATCTTGATGATATGAGTATTACAAGAGTTGATCTACCACGAGATCAGAGAGGCTACACTCCCTAGAAGCTAGCCTATGGTATGATTGTTGTTATGTCCTACGGACTAAACCCTCCGGTTTATATAGACACCGGAGGGGGATAGGGTTACCCAGAGTCGGTTTACAGAGAAGGAGATCTACATTTGAATCGCCAAGCTTGCCTTCCACGCCAAGGAGAGTCCCATCCAGACACGGGACGAAGTCTTCAATCTTGTATCTTCATAGTCCAACAGTCCGGCCAAAGTATATAGTCCGGCTGTCCGGATACCCCCTTATCCAGGACTCCCTCACCCGTTATGTTTCAATCCTTATCTTTTATGTGAGCATCATCGTCATCATCATGCCTAGCTAGAAATGCATTAAAGAAAAGTGCTTGTTGGGAGATAACCCAACATTTATCCTTACTGTTTTTGTGTGTTCACATGATTATGCTACTGTAGTAATCATGTTTTATAGCTTTTGTTTCAGTAAAGTGCCAAGTAAGACCTTCAGGATAGCTTACAGTGATAGTTGTGTTGATCGTGCTGAAAATCAGAAACTTTTGCACCCAGTATATTAGTTTTGATAATTCACAGAAAGGTGCTTTTGATCTGATTCTTTTTTATATGGATTGGTACACAAATTTCTTAGGACATCCTAATTTGGTAGGATTTTTGGAGTTCCAGAAGTATAAGTTTGATACAGATTACTACAGACTGTTCTGTTTTTGACAGATTCTGTTTTCTATGTGTTGTTTGCTTATTTTGATGAATATATGAGTAGTATCGGAGGGTATGAACCATAGAGAAGGTGGAATACAGTAGATATTACACCAATATGAATTTAGAATGTGTTCATTACAGTACCTAATGTTGGAAATATGCCCTAGAGGCAATAATAAAAGCATTATTATTATATTTCTTTGTTCATGATAATTGTTTTTATTCGTGCTATAATTGTGTTATCTGGAAATCGTAATACATGTGTGAATAACAGACACCAACATGTCCCTAGTAAGCCTCTAGTTGACTAGCTCGTTGATCAATAGATAGTCATGGTTTCCTGGCTATGGACATTAGATGTCAATGATAACGGGATCACATCATTAGGATAATGATGTGATGGACAAGACCCAATCCTAAACATAGCACAAGATCGTATAGTTCGTTTGCTAGAGTTTTTGCAATGTCAAAGTATCTCTTCCTTCGACCATGAGATCGTATAACTCCTGGATACCGTAGGAGTGCTTTGGGTGTATCAAACGTCACAACGTAACTGGGTGACTATAAAGGTGCACTACAGGTATCTCCGAAAGTATCTATTGTTTTATATGGATCGAGACTGGGATTTGTCACTCCGTATGACGGAGAGATATCACTGGGCCCACTCAAGTAATGCATCATCATAATGAGCTCAAAGTGACCAAGTGTTTGGTCACGGGATCATGCATTACGGTACGAGTAAAGTGACTTGCCGGTAACAAGATTGAACGAGGTATTGGGATAACGACGATCGAATCTCGGGCAAGTAACATATCGATTGACAAAGGGAATTGCATACGGGGTTGATTAAATCCTCGACATCGTGGTTCATCCGATGAGATCATCGTGGAGCATGTGGGAGCCAACATGGGTATCCAGATCCCGCTGTTGGTTATTGACCGGAGAGCGATCTCGGTCATGTCTACATGTCTCCCGAACCCGTAGGGTCTACACACTTAAGGTTCAGTTACGCTAGGGTTGTAGGGATATGTATATGCAGTAACCCGAATGTTGTTCGGAGTCCCGGATGAGATCCCGGACGTCACGAGGAGTTCCGGAATGGTCCGGAGGTAAAGATTTATATATGGGAAGTCCTGTTTCGGGCATCGGGACAAGTTTCGGGGTTATCGGTGTTGTACCGGGACCACCGGAGGGGTCCCGGGGGCCCACCGGGTGGGGCCACCCATCCCCGGGGGCCACATGGGCTGTAGGGGGTGCGCCTTGGCCTGCTTGGGCCAAGGGCACCAGCCCCACATAGGCCCATGCGCCTAGGGTTCAAGGGGGCAAGAGTCCTAGGAGGGTAAGGCACCTCCTAGGTGCCTTGGGGGGGAGGGAAACCCCCCTTGGCCGCCGCACCCCCTAGGAGATTGGATCTCCTAGGGCCGGCCACCCCCCCTTGGCACCCCTATATATAGTGGGGGAGAGGAGGGACTTCATACCTTGAGTCCTTGGCCTTTGGTTGCCTCCTTCTTCCTCCCCAACACCTCCTCCATCTCCTTATTGCTTAGCGAAGCTCTGCCGGAGTACTGCAGCTCCATCAACACCACGCCGTCGTGCTGCTGCTGGTGCCATCTCCCTCAACCTCTCCTCCCTCCCTTGCTAGATCAAGAAGGAGGAGACGTGGCTGTTCCGTACGTGTGTTGAACGCGGAGGTGCCGTCCGTTCGGTGCTAGGATCTCCGGTGATTCGAATCACGTCGTGTTCGACTACATCATCCCCGTTCTTTGAACGCTTCCGCTCGCGATCTACAAGGTACGTAGATGCATCCAATGACTCGTTGCTAGATGAACTCCTAGATGATCTTGGTGAAACGAGTAGAAAAATTTTTGTTTTCTGCAACGTTACCCAACAGTGGTGTCAGAGCTAGGTCTATGCGTAGTTCTTCTTGCACGAGTAGAACACAATTGGTTGTGGGCGTAGATTTGTCAACTTTCTTGCCGCTACTAGTCTTATCTTGCTTCAGCGGTATTGTGGGATGAAGCGGCCCGGACCAACCTTACACGTACGCTTACGTGAGACCGCTTCCACCGACTAACATGCACAAGTTGCATAAGGTGGCTGGCGGGTGTCTGTCTCTCCTACTTTAGTTGAAGCGGATTCGATGAAAAGGGTCCTTATGAAGGGTAAATAGAAGTTGACAAATCACGTTGTGGTTTCACGTAGGTAAGAAAACGTTCTTGCTAGAACCCTACTTCAGCCACGTAAAACTTGCAAACAACAATTAGAGGACGTCTAACTTGTTTTTGCAGCAAGTGCTTTGTGATATGATATGGCCAAAGTTGTGATGAATGATGAATGATCTATATGTCATGTATGAGATGTTCATGCTATTGTAATAGGAATCACGACTTGCATGTCGATGAGTATGACAACCGGCAGGAGCCATAGGAGTTGTCTTTATTTTTTGTATGACCTGCGTGTCATTAAAGAACGCCATGTAAACTACTTTACTTTATTACTAAACGTGTTAGTCATAGAAGTAGAAGTAGTCGTTGGCGTGACAACTTCATGAAGACACGATGATGGAGATCATGATGATGGAGATCATGGTGTCGTGCCGGTGACAAGATGATCATGGAGCCCCGAAGATGAAGATCAAAGGAGCTATATGATATTGGCCATATCATGTCACTACTTTATATAATTGCATGCGATGTTTATTATGTTTTATGCATCTTGTTTACTTAGAACGACGGTAGTAAATAAGATGATCCCTTACAAAAATTTCAAGAAGTGTTCTCCCCTAACTGTGCACCGTTGCTACAGTTCGTCGTTTCGAAGCACCACGTGATGATCGGGTGTGATAGATTCTTACGTTCACATACAACGGGTGTAAGACAGTTTTACACAGCGAAAACACTTAGGGTTAACTTGACGAGCCTAGCATGTACAGACATGGCCTCGGAACACGGAGACCGAAAGGTCGAACACGAGTCGTATGGAAGATACGATCTACATGAGAATGTTCACCGACGATGACTAGTCCGTCTCACGTGATGATCGGACACGGCCTAGTCGACTCGGATCGTGTAACACTTAGATGACCAAAGGGATGTCAAATCTGAGTGGGAGTTCATTATAGTTTGATTAGATGAACTTAATTATCATGAACTTAGTCTAAATTTTTACAATATGTCTTGTAGATCAAATGGCCAACGTAGTCCTCAACTTCAACGCGTTCCTAGAGAAAACCAAGCTGAAAGACGATGGCAGCAACTATACGGACTGGGTCCGGAACCTGAGGATCATCCTCATAGCTGCCAAGAAAGATTATGTCCTACAAGCACCGCTAGGTGATGCACCTGTTCTCCCTGCGGAACAAGACGTTATGAACGCTTGGCAGGCACGTTCCGATGACTACTCCCTCGTTCAGTGCGGCATGCTTTACAGCCTAGAGCCGGGGCTCCAAAAGCGTTTTGAGAGACATGGAGCATATGAGATGTTCGAAGAGCTGAAAATGGTTTTCCAAGCTCATGCCCGGGTCGAGAGATATGAAGTCTCTGACAAATTCTTCAGCTGTAAGATGGAGGAAAATAGTTCTGTCAGTGAGCACATACTCACTATGTCTGGGTTACATAACCGCTTGACTCAGCTGGGAGTTAATCTCCCGGATGATGCGGTCATTGACAGAATCCTCCAGTCGCTTCCACCGAGCTACAAGAGCTTTGTGATGAACTTCAATATGCAGGGGATGGAAAAGACCATTCCTGAAGTATTTGCTATGCTGAAATCAGCAGAGGTAGAAGTCAGAAAGGAACATCAAGTGTTGATGATCAATAAAACCACTAAGTTCAAGAAGGGCAAGGGTAAAAAGAACTTCAAGAAGGACGGCAAGGTAGTTGCCGCACCCAGCAAGCAAGCTGCCGGGAAGAAGCCAAAGAATGGACCCAAGCCCGAGACTGAGTGTTTTTATTGCAAGGAAAGTGGTCACTGGAAGCGGAACTGCCCCAAATACTTAGCGGACAAGAAGGCCGGCAAAACCAAAGGTATATTTGATATACATGTAATTGATGTGTACCTTACCAGTAATCGTAGTAACTCCTGGGTATTTGATACCGGTGCCGTTGCTCATATTTGTAACACACAACAGGAGCTGCGGAATAAACGGAGACTGGCGAAGGACGAGGTGACGATGCGCGTCGGGAATGGTTCCAAGGTCGATGTGATCGCCGTCGGCACGCTACCTCTACATTTACCTACGGGGTTAGTTTTGAACCTCAATAATTGTTATTTTGTGCCAAGTTTGAGCATGAACATTGTATCAGGATCTCATTTAATTCGAGATGGCTACTCATTTAAATCCGAGAATAATGGTTGTTCTATTTATATGAGAGATATGTTTTATGGTCATGCTCCGATGGTGAATGGTTTATTCTTTATGAATCTCGAGCGTAATGCTACACATATTCATAGTGTAAGTACCAAAAGATGTAAGATTGATAGTGATAGTCCCACATACTTGTGGCACTGCCGCCTCGGTCACATAGGTGTCAAACGCATGAAGAAGCTCCATGCTGATGGACTTTTAGAGTCTCTTGATTACGAATCATTTGACACGTGCGAACCATGCCTCATGGGAAAAATGACCAAGACTCCATTCTCAGGAACAATGGAGAGAGCAACCAACTTATTGGAAATCATACATACCGATGTGTGCGGTCCAATGAGTGTTGAGGCTCGCGGTGGCTATCGTTATGTTCTCACCCTCACTGATGACTTGAGTAGATATGGGTATGTCTACTTAATGAAACACAAGTCTGAGACCTTTGAAAAGTTCAAGGAATTTCAGAGTGAAGTTGAGAATCAACGTGACAGGAAAATCAAGTTTCTACGATCAGATCGTGGAGGAGAATACTTGAGTCACGAGTTTGGTACACACTTAAGAAAATGTGGAATAGTTTCACAACTCACGCCGCCTGGAACACCTCAGCGTAATGGTGTGTCCGAACGTCGTAATCGCACTCTATTAGATATGGTACGATCTATGATGTCTCTTGCCGATTTACCACTATCTTTTTGGGGCTATGCTTTAGAGACTGCCGCATTCACTTTAAATAGGGCCCCGTCGAAATCCGTTGAGACGACACCGTATGAATTATGGTTTGGGAAGAAACCTAAGCTGTCATTTCTAAAAGTTTGGGGATGCGATGCTTATGTCAGGAAACTTCAACCTGAAAAACTCGAACCCAAATCGGAAAAATGCGTCTTCATAGGATACCCTAAAGAAACTGTTGGGTATATCTTCTACCTCAGATCCGAAGGCAAGATCTTTGTTGCCAAGAATGGGTCCTTTCTGGAGAAAGAGTTTCTCTCGAAAGAAGTAAGTGGGAGGAAAGTAGAGCTTGATGAAGTATTACCTCTTGAACCGGAAAATGGCGCAACTCAAGAAAATGTTCCTGAGGTGCCTGCACCGACTAGAGAGGAAGTTAATGATAATCAAGATACTTCTGATCAAACTCCTACTGAAATTCGAAGGTCCACGAGGACACGTTCCGCACCAGAGTGGTACGGCAACCCTGTCTTGGAAATCATGTTGTTAGACAACGGTGAACCTTCGAACTATGAAGAAGCGATGGCGGGTCCGGATTCCGACAAATGGCTAGAAGCCATGAAATCCGAGATAGGATCCATGTATGAAAACGAAGTATGGACTTTGACTGACTTGCCCGTAGAACGGCGAGCCATAGAAAATAAATGGATCTTTAAGAAGAAGACAGACGCGGATGGTAATGTGACCATCTATAAAGCTCGGCTTGTCGCTAAGGGTTATCGACAAGTTCAAGGGGTTGACTACGATGAGACTTTCTCACCGGTAGCGAAGCTGAAGTCCGTCCGAATCATGTTAGCAATTGCCGCATTTTATGATTATGAAATATGGCAGATGGACGTCAAAACGGCATTCCTTAATGGTTTCCTTAAGGAAGAATTGTATATGATGCAGCCGGAAGGTTTTGTCGATCCTAAGAATGCTGACAAGGTGTGCAAGCTCCAATGCTCGATTTATGGGCTGGTGCAAGCATCTCGGAGTTGGAACATTCGCTTTGATGAGATGATCAAAGCGTTTGGGTTTACACAGACTTATGGAGAAGCCTGTGTTTACAAGAAAGTGAGTGGGAGCTCTGTAGCATTTCTCATATTATATGTAGATGACATACTTTTGATGGGAAATGATATAGAACTCTTGGACAACATTAAGGCCTACTTGAATAAGAGTTTTTCAATGAAGGACCTTGGAGAAGCTGCTTATATATTAGGCATCAAGATCTACAGAGATAGATCAAGACGCCTCATAGGTCTTTCACAAAGCACATACCTTGATAAGATATTGAAGAAGTTCAATATGGATCAGTCTAAGAAGGGGTTCTTGCCTGTGTTGCAAGGTGTGAAATTGAGCTCAGCTCAATGTCCGACCATGGCAGAAGATATAGAAGAGATGAGTGTCATCCCCTATGCCTCAGCCATAGGTTCTATTATGTATGCCATGCTGTGTACCAGACCTGATGTAAACCTTGCCATAAGTTTGGTAGGAAGGTACCAAAGTAATCCCGGCAAGGAACACTGGACAGCGGTCAAGAATATCCTGAAGTACCTGAAAAGGACTAAGGAAATGTTTCTCGTTTATGGAGGTGACGAAGAGCTCGTCGTAAAAGGTTACGTCGACGCTAGCTTCGACACAGATCTGGATGACTCTAAGTCACAAACCGGATACGTGTATATTTTGAATGGTGGGGCAGTAAGCTGGTGCAGTTGCAAGCAGAGCGTCATGGCGGGATCTACATGTGAAGCGGAGTACATGGCAGCCTCGGAGGCAGCACATGAAGCAATATGGGTGAAGGAGTTCATCACCGACCTAGGAGTCATGCCCAATGCGTCGGGGCCGATCAAGCTCTTCTGTGACAAACACTGGAGCTATTGCACTTGCCAAGGAGCCCAGGTTTCACAAGAAGACAAGGCACATCAAGCGTCGCTTCAACTCCATCCGTGAAAATGTTCAAGATGGAGACATAGAGATTTGTAAAGTACATACGGACCTGAATGTAGCAGATCCGTTGACTAAACCTCTCCCAAGAGCAAAACATGATCAACACCAGAATTCCATGGGTGTTCGATTCATCGCAATGTAACTAGATTATTGACTCTAGTGCAAGTGGGAGACTGTTGGAAATATGCCCTAGAGGCAATAATAAAAGCATTATTATTATATTTCTTTGTTCATGATAATTGTTTTTATTCGTGCTATAATTGTGTTATCTGGAAATCGTAATACATGTGTGAATAACAGACACCAACATGTCCCTAGTAAGCCTCTAGTTGACTAGCTCGTTGATCAATAGATAGTCATGGTTTCCTGGCTATGGACATTAGATGTCATTGATAACGGGATCACATCATTAGGATAATGATGTGATGGACAAGACCCAATCCTAAACATAGCACAAGATCGTATAGTTCGTTTGCTAGAGTTTTTGCAATGTCATTAGGATACCGACGATCGAATCTCGGGCAAGTAACATATCGATTGACAAAGGGAATTGCAAACGGGGTTGATTAAATCCTCGACATCGTGGTTCATCCGATGAGATCATCGTGGAGCATGTGGGAGCCAACATGGGTATCCAGATGTCAGGACCCCGACTCGATGTCACATCGATCTAGCCTGTAGCACCTCATATCACTTTGCGGCCTCACGCACGGTATCCCCACGGGTGTCGCCTTACCTTTGCCCGGGACCGTTTGCGTCTTTTGGCTCACGTATATGATAGTGTCGCTAGCATCCATATGATAAGGAGCCCGGGCTGACATGACTAGTCGTAAACCCAAAGTGGCACAGACTTACAGGGACAGGCATCCATGACCCAGCATCGAACGTGTCGGTCATCAGCGAGTGAATCCAGGCTGTAGCACTGGGCTAGCAGGACTCCGGTGAACCGGGCTGTAGCGGGCTAACAGGACTCCGGTATTCATCGCGTGACATTTCCCCGAAGGGACAGACACAGGAACGAAGAAGGACACATGCCGGCCAGCCTAAGTGTTCCGGAGCAGTAGCAAGCTACCATGGCTCAGTGGAAACACTAGGAGAC
>NC_041387.1:77183318-77184925 GCF_002162155.2 Triticum dicoccoides
ACCTTTGAAAAGTTCAAGGAATTTCAGAGTGAAGTTGAGAATCAACGTGACAGGAAAATCAAGTTTCTACGATCAGATCGTGGAGGAGAATACTTGAGTCACGAGTTTGGTACACACTTAAGAAAATGTGGAATAGTTTCACAACTCACGCCGCCTGGAACACCTCAGCGTAATGGTGTGTCCGAACATCGTAATCGCACTCTATTAGATATGGTGCGATCTATGATGTCTCTTGCCGATTTACCACTATCTTTTTGGGGCTATGCTTTAGAGACTGCCGCATTCACTTTAAATAGGGCCCCGTCGAAATCCGTTGAGACGACACCGTATGAATTATGGTTTGGGAAGAAACCTAAGCTGTCATTTCTAAAAGTTTGGGGATGCGATGCTTATGTCAGGAAACTTCAACCTGAAAAGCTCGAACCCAAATCGGAAAAATGCGTCTTCATAGGATACCCTAAAGAAACTGTTGGGTATATCTTCTACCTCAGATCCGAAGGCAAGATCTTTGTTGCCAAGAATGGGTCCTTTCTGGACAAAGAGTTTCTCTCGAAAGAAGTAAGTGGGAGGAAAGTAGAGCTTGATGAAGTATTACCTCTTGAACCGGAAAATGGCGCAACTCAAGAAAATGTTCCTGAGGTGCCTGCACCGACTAGAGAGGAAGTTAATGGTAATGATCAAGATACTTCTGATCAAGCTCCTACTGAAATTCGAAGGTCCACGAGGACACGTTCCGCACCAGAGTGGTACGGCAACCCTGTCTTGGAAATCATGTTGTTAGACAACGGTGAACCTTCGAACTATGAAGAAGCGATGGCGGGTCCGGATTCCGACAAATGGCTAGAAGCCATGAAATCCGAGATAGGATCCATGTATGAAAACGAAGTATGGACTTTGACTGACTTGCCCGTAGAACGGCGAGCCATAGAAAATAAATGGATCTTTAAGAAGAAGACAGACGCGGATGGTAATGTGACCATCTATAAAGCTCGGCTTGTCGCTAAGGGTTATCGACAAGTTCAAGGGATTGACTATGATGAGACTTTCTCACCGGTAGCGAAGCTGAAGTCCGTCCGAATCATGTTAGCAATTGCCGCATTTTATGATCATGAAATTTGGCAAATGGACGTCAAAACAGCATTCCTTAATGGTTTCCTTAAGGAAGAATTGTATATGATGCAGCCGGAAGGTTTTGTCGATCCTAAAAATGCTGACAAGGTGTGCAAGCTCCAACGCTCGATTTATGGGCTGGTGCAAGCATCTCGGAGTTGGAACATTCGTTTTGATGAGATGATCAAAGCGTTTGGGTTTACACAGACTTATGGAGAAGCCTGTGTTTACAAGAAAGTGAGTGGGAGCTCTATAGCATTTCTCATACTATATGTAGATGACATACTTTTGATGGGAAATGATATAGAACTTTTGGACAGCATTAAGGCCTACTTGAATAAGAGTTTTTCAATGAAGGACCTTGGAGAAGCTGCTTATATATTAGGCATCAAGATCTATAGGGATAGATCAAGACGCCTCATAGGTCTTTCACAAAGCACATATCTTGATAAGATTTTGAAGAAGTTCAAAATGGATCAGTCCAAGAAAGGGTTCTT
>NC_041387.1:77190892-77265785 GCF_002162155.2 Triticum dicoccoides
CCTCTAGCATACTACAAACACCAGAAACTACTTGCAACTCCTGGACAGAGGACAAGGGTGATCAAGAAGCCGAGAGGGTCCATTGGTTTCGGGCCCAATGCGTGGTAGTAGCTGAATCATGGATCACAAACACAGAACTCAGTTCCTGAGGACGGCTGCAATGAGACAACCCACCATGTACTCCTACATGGCCTCTCACCGCTACCTTTACCAAATCGTGTTCACACACTTAGCTCACACACAGTAGGACATGTTCACACGCCTCTGATTCATCCCCGATGAATCAGACCTGACTCAACTCTAAGCAGTAGCAGGCATGACGAACAAACATGAATGAGTAGGCACAACAGGGCTCAAACAACTCCTACTCATGCTAGTGGGTTTCATCTAATTACTGTGGCAATGACAGGTCATGCAAAGGATAAAAGGGTTCAGCTACCGCAGTAAGTAACAGTTGATTCGTTGTTGTCCTAATGCAGTAAAAGAGAGCAGGAGCGAGAGGGTGGGATTGTATCGGAATGAACAAGGGGGTTTTGCTTGCCTGGCACTTCTGAAGATAACATTGAGTCTTCATCAGTGTCAACGATCACATCCTCGGTATCACGTCTATCGAGAGGGGATAAATACCGGCAACACAGAAGGGAACACAATCAATGCAATGCACAATATGATGCATGATCATGACATGGCAGAATGAATGTGTTTTGGGCTAATGCAACTAGCAACAGATTAAATGGGGTTGGTTTGAATACAAGATTCAAATTTAAACTCCATATGTGATTATTTAAATGCCCTTTATATGATTTGTGCTAAACAGCAGCTATAAGTTGTTCTAACATGCATGAAAATGGTACAGATGGATTCCTTTAATTTTTCTGATAATTTTTCATATATAATTTATTTCATTTGGAGTTATGGTTAATTTTCTATGATTTTTTAGAAGTTTTAGGTATTTTCTGGAATTTCCTGAATAATATTAAATCCAGAAAATACTTATTGCGTCAGCCCCACGTCACAGTGACGTCAGCAGGGTCAACTGGGCTGGCTCGGTCAAACCTGACGTGTGGGGGCCACACGTCAGTGACACAGGAGCTAATCCCGGTCAAACCCAGCGCTGACTGGGGTTTGACCAGGGGTGGGGCCCGCTGTCAGTGGCCTAGGGGGTTGGTTAGCGCGTCATTAGTGGCTAATGACAGCGCCACGTCACTGGCCACCGGAGTTCGGCCGGCGGCGACCCGAAACGCGGCGGAAGTTCACCGGGGTTGCGCTACGGGCGGCGGCTGGACGTGCGAAGGGCATCAGAAGGTAGCCCGTGCCCGTGCGCATCTAGGGGGGCCAACGGGAGGTGCGGGGGTGGCCGGGGTTCGCCGGAATGGAGCCCGAGGCGGCGGCCGGAGCTCGGGTGGGTGCGGGGTTAGCGCTGCAGCTTGCAAACAAGCTAGCTGCCATGCTAGCGTTGCTCCACGGGTCGTTGCGAGTGCAACGGACGCACGCGCGGGGCCATTTGGTCACCGGGGCTTCGCCGGCGACGAGTCCGTGCGGCGGAGCGTCTCGGCTCCGGTAGAGGGGGCGGCTAGAGCTCGTAATCGGGCTTGGGGTTAGGGGGAAACGAAGCAGGGACTCACAGGGATCGTGCAGGGAGGGTCAGCGAGCTCGGGGAAGCGACGATGGTGGCGAATTGACGGTGAAGATCCTCGGCGGCCGGCGATGGAAACGGCGATGCCGGCGGCGTTGTGGCGCGTCCGTAGGGCCGTGGGTCGGTGGGGAGGAAGGAGGGGTCGAGGGGGAGCTCCTGGGCGCATCGGCGAGGCTAGGGGTGGCCGGTGGCCACGGGGAAGCTCGTCGGCGGCGGCGGGTGTGTTCGGTGGCTGCGCGCGAGAGAGCCAGAGGAGGAGAGGAGCTTGGGGAGAGAGTGAGAGGCCTGGGGGGGTGCGTGGCGTCGCGGACGGGGTCCAGGGCGACGAGAGGAAGCAGGAGGTGGCCAGGGGGAAGCAGGAGGTGGCCGAGGCAGCGTCGGCGCGCGCCACGCCTCGCCTCTGTTCGTCCTCCTGGCAGAGGAGGAAGAGGACAAGGGGGAGGAGGTGGGCTGGGCCGGCTGGGCCACTGGAGTTGGGCCAGGTGGGCTGCGAGGTAAGCTGAGGTAAAACTCTCTCTCTGCTTTTATTTACATTCTGTTTTATATTTTTCTTCTGTTTTTGTTTTATTTAAATTATTTTGCCACTGTTTTGAATTTTAAAAATAATTCAAACAATGCCAAAAACTCCACTGAATATTTTATATTGCTAGATGGACTTTTCCAAAAGCTTATAAAATATTTCAGGGATATTTGAAATTATATTCGAATTATATGAATATAATTCAAATTCAAATAACTAATGAATTAAATTCAAAGTCCCAAAAATAACTCCTTAAAAATGTTCAATATTTTGGTTGGGACCAGAATCCTTACCAAAAATTATCAAACACTTAAGAGGAGCATTTTGGAGCAATGAATGAGATTTCTAGGGTTTTTGCCCCTCTTTTATTTAGGGTTTTGAGGCTTCCAATATTCCTCAATTCAAGTTTCAAAAATATAGACATGATGCACACATGAAGCTAACCTAGAGCAATGCCTGAAGCTAGGGATGTGACACCAGATCCTGCTGTTGGTTATTGACCGGAGAGCGATCTCGGTCATGTCTACATGTCTCCCGAACCCGTAGGGTCTACACACTTAAGGTTCAGTTACGCTAGGGTTGTAGGGATATGTATATGCAGTAACCCGAATGTTGTTCGGAGTCCAGGATGAGATCCCGGACGTCACGAGGAGTTCCGGAATGGTCCGGAGGTAAAGATTTATATATGGAAAGTCCTGTTTCAGGCATCGGGACAAGTTTCGGGGTTATCGGTATTGTACCGGGACCACCGGAGGGGTCCCGGGGGCCCACCGGGTGGGGCCACCCATCCCCGGGGGCCACATGGGCTGTAGGGGGTGCGCCTTGGCCTGCTTGGGCCAAGGGCACCAGCCCCACATAGGCCCATGCGCCTAGGGTTCAAGGGGGCAAGAGTCCTAGGAGGGTAAGGCACCTCCTAGGTGCCTTGGGGGGGAGGGAAACCCCCCTTGGCCGCCGCACCCCCTAGGAGATTGGATCTCCTAGGGCCGGCCACCCCCCCTTGGCACCCCTATATATAGTGGGGGAGAGGAGGGACTTCATACCTTGAGTCCTTGGCCTTTGGTTGCCTCCTTCTTCCTCCCCAACACCTCCTCCATCTCCTTATTGCTTAGCGAAGCTCTGCCGGAGTACTGCAGCTCCATCAACACCACGCCGTCGTGCTGCTGCTGGTGCCATCTCCCTCAACCTCTCCTCCCTCCCTTGCTGGATCAAGAAGGAGGAGACGTGGCTGTTCCGTACGTGTGTTGAACGCGGAGGTGACGTCCGTTCGGTGCTAGGATCTCCGGTGATTCGAATCACGTCGTGTTCGACTACATCATCCCCGTTCTTTGAACGCTTCCGCTCGCGATCTACAAGGTACATAGATGCATCCAATGACTCGTTGCTAGATGAACTCCTAGATGATCTTGGTGAAACGAGTAGAAAAATTTTTGTTTTCTGCAACGTTACCCAACACCTAAGTGGTGGTTTTATTTTCTTATACTAATGGAGCTTACGAGTTTTCTCCTGAGTTTTGTATTGTGGAGTTTTCAAGTTTTGGGTAAAGATTCGATGGACTATGGAATAAGGAGTGGAAAGAGCCTAAGCTTGGGGATGCCCCGGATGGCATCCCCTCTTTCATCTTCGTTCATCGGTAACTTTACTTGGAGCTACATTTTTATTCACCACATGATATGTGTTTTGCTTGGAGCGTCATTTTATTTTGTTAGTTTTTTCTTGATGTTATTTAGAATAATGTTTTGCATCTATATTTTCAATAAAAATGTCAAGGATAGCCTTTACCATGCTTATTTTGCTAGTATACATGTTGCTGTTTGAAAACAGAAAGTTTTCCGCTGTTGCAAAAATTCCCTAGAAAAGTCAGAGAATGATATAATGTTGAAACTTTTTGCATATTGAGATCTGATAAATCTTCTACAGTGTAGTATTTTTCTCATAATTTTTGGAGTTAGGGAAGTATGATGAATCTTGCATTCTTTACAGACTATATTGTTTTGGCAGATTGCTGTTATGTTTGCATTGTTTGCATATGTTTGCTTGTTTAATGATTCTATTTGAGGATAGGAGTATTAAATATGCAGAGACATTTAGTATGCAATGTTGTATAATAATTTTTGTGATTTTTTACAGTAGAAAATGATAAGGTTTTGCATTGGTTTATACTAACTTATCTCACGAGTTCTTGTTGAGTTTTATGTGGATGAAGTTTTTGAGAAATAGAGAAACCATGATATGAGAAGAATTAAGGAGACACAAAAGTTCAAGCTTGGGGATGCCCAAGGCACCCCAAGATAATATTTCAAGAAGTCTCAAGCATCTAAGCTTGGGGATGCCCCGTTAGGCATCCCACCTTTCTTCTTCAACAACTATCGGTTAGTATCGGTTGAACCTAAGTTTTTGCTTCTTCACATGAGTGGTGCTATCCTAGCAAAGTCATTTTATTTTTCTTTAGTTGTTGTTTGAATAAAATACCAAGATCTGAAATTCTTAAATGAGAGAGTGTCTTCACATAGTTACATAATTATTTAACTACTTATTGATCTTCACTTATATCTTTTTGGAGTAGTTTGTCATTTACTCGTGTGCTTCACTTATATCCTATGAGTAAATGGTTCAATGAGTTGAATGTCATAAATCTGAAATTATATATGTCCCATTTGCTTATCCCATGGGGAGTAATGACTTCACATCTAAGAAGTAGAGGTTGTAAATTTATTGAAGGTTAGCAAGCATTGTTTTGGTCATTTGAACAATTCATGAAAGAATATTGAAGGAAGAGAGATTTCACATATAAATATATTATCTTAGACATCTTTTATAGTTGTGAGCACTCATTAAGTATGACATGCTAAAGAGTCGATGTTGGGCAAGGAAGACAACGTAATGGGTTATGTTTTCTCACATCTCAGTTAAAGTATATTGTCATGGATCATTCAAACATGTTGAGCTTGCCTTTCCCCCTCATGCTAGCCAAAATTCCTTGCACCAAGTAGAGATACTAATTGTGCTTCCAAATATCCTTAAACCCAATTTTGGCCATGAGTGTCCACCATACCTACCTATATGCGGTATTTACCTGCCGTTCCAAGTAAATTTGCATGTGCCAAACTCTAAACCTTGAAATAATAATCTGTTTTGTATGCCCAAATCGCTCATGTAGCGACTAGGGGTTGTCAGTATCTGTCATGCTAGGTGGGTTATTCTCAATATGAGTGGACTCCGCTCATCATTCACGAGAAAAATGGCTGGTAACCGGGATGCCCAGTCCCGTGATCAAAAGATCAAAATCAAATCAAAAATAATTAAAACAAAACTCCCCCATAAGTGTTGTTGGTATGGACGGTACCCCGTTGTTTCGGATGGCCGTGGAGTGTGATTGTTGGTGGAGAGGGAGTAAAATCTTTACCATTCTGTTTGGGAACCGCCTATAATGTATGTAGTATGGAAGATATTGGGAACTCTTGGTTGTTATGTTGACAATGAGATCATACCTCTCAAAATTATGTATCTCTATTTTAAAATCGAGCTCTGGCACCTCTGCAAATCCCTTCTTCCCTCTGCGAAGGGCCTATCTTTTACTTTATGTCTTTTACTTTATGCAAGAGTCAAGGTGATCTTCACCTTTCCCTTTTTCATTTTATCCTTTGGCAAGCACCTCGTGTTGGAAAGATCCTAATATATATATATCCAATTGGATGTAAGTTAGCATGAACTATTATTGTTGACATCACCCAAAGGTGAATACGTTGGGAGGCAACACTATAAGCCCCTATCTTTCTCAGTGTCTGATTAAAACTCCATAACCATAAGTATTGCGTGAGTGTTAGCAATTGTAGAAGACTATATGATAGTTGAGTATGTGGAGTTTGCTAAATCAAAGCTCTAACATAGACCCTTCCTGAAAATAAGATGAATTTTAATTGTTTGATGACTGGGAATGAAGTTTGCTAGTTTTCAAGAAAGTTTATGGTCTATGCTTTAACATGTGAATAGCTTGTTACTTGATATTGAGAAGTTTTATGAGATGAACTACTGTTATGACATATAATGATGCTAGAAAAGGTGATTGAAATTATCATTGATCAAACTTGTGCACCTGCTAGCATTCAAACTTCATAAATTATTTCTTTTATCATTTACCTACTCAAGGACGAGCAGGAATTAAGCTTGGGGATGTTGATACGTCTCCAACGTATCTATAATTTATGAAGCATTCATGCTATATTATTATTTGTTTTGAATGTTTACGGGCTTTATTATACAGTTTTATATTATTTTTGGGACTAACCTATTAACCGGAAGCCCAGCCCATATTGTTGTTTTCTTGCCTATTTCAGTGTTTCGAAGAAAAGGAATATCAAACGGAGACCAAACGGAATGAAACCTTCGGGAGCATGATTTTTGGAACGAACGTGATCCAGGAGACTTGGAGTTGAAGTCAAGGAAGCTTCGAGGTGGCCACGAGGGTGTGCGCCCCCCCCCCCCTACTGGGCGCGCCCCCCTGTCTCGTGGGCCCCTTGAGCCTCCCCCGACCGACTTCTTTTGCCTATATATTTCCATATACGCTAAAAACATCAAAGCGAACAACAGATCGGGAGTTCCACGGCCGCAAGCCTCTGTAGCCACCAAAAACCTCTCGGGAGCCCATTCCAGCACCCTGCCGGAGGGGGAACCCATCACCGGTGGCCATCTTCATCATCCCGGCTCTCTCCATGACGAGGAGGGAGTAGTTCACCCTCGGGGCTGAGGGTATGTACCAGTAGCTATGTGTTTGATCTCTCTCTCTCTCTCGTGTTCTCTCTATGGCACAATTTTGATGTATCGCGAGCTTTGCTATTATAGTTGGATCCTATGATGTTTCTCCCCCTCTACTCTCTTGTAATGGATTGAGTTTTCCCTTTGAAGTTATCTTATCAGATTGAGTCTTTAAGGATTTGAGAACACTTGATGTATGTCTTGTCATGCTTATTTGTGGTGACAATGGGATATTCAAGTGATCCACTTGATGTATGTTTTGGTGATCAACTTGCGGGTTCCGCCCATGAACCTATGCATAGGGGTTGGCACACGTTTTCTTCTTGACTCTCCGGTAGAAACTTTGGGGCACTCTTTGAAGTACTTTGTGTTGGTTGAATAGATGAATCTGAGATTGTGTGATGCATATCGTATAATCATGCCCACGGATACTTGAGGTGACAATGGAGTATCTAGGTGACATTAGGGTTCTGGTTGATTTGTGTCTTAAGGTGTTATTCTAGTATGAACTCTATGATAGATTGAACGGAAAGAATAGCTTCATGTTATTATACTACGGACTCTTGAATAGATAGAACAAAAAGGATAACTTTGAGGTGGTTTCGTACCCTACCATAATCTCTTCGTTTGTTCTCCGCTATTAGTGGCTTTGGAGTGACTCTTTGTTGCATGTTGAGGGATAGTTATATGATCCAATTATGTTATTATTGTTGAGAGAACTTGCACTAGTGAAAGTATGAACCTTAGGCCTTGTTTCCTACCATTGCAATACCGTTTGTGCTCACTTTTATCATTAGTTACCTTGCTGTTTTTATATTTTCAGATTACAAAAACCTACATCTACTATCCTTATTGCACTTGTATCACCATCTCTTCGCCGAACTAATGCACCTATACAATTTACCATTGTATTGGGTGTGTTGGGGACACAAGAGACTCTTTGTTATTTGGTTGCAGGGTTGTTTGAGAGAGACCATCTTCATCCTACGCCTCCCACGGATTGATAAACCTTAGGTCATCCACTTGAAGGAAATTTGCTATTGTCCTACAAACCACTGCACTTGGAGGACCAACAACGTCTACAAGAAGAAGGTTGCATATTAGACATCAGTCTTCCACCGATCAAACTTTCTAGACGACCACCATGTTACTAGTAGTATTCTTCCAAGTAGTTAGCATCGATCGATCTGTAATCATAGTTTAGATCGTTTGTGTGAACCTTGTTTGATATTGAATGAAGTGAATTGATTGTATTTGCCTCATGTGCATATGGGTAGTGAAATGTCTCTTAGACCTTATGCTATTCTGATTTCTCACCCACTCTAACCCATCAGATGCCTCCGAGACGTGACACCGGATTTGTGTTCCCACCGGAGCTCACCCAATTGATCCAGCAATAGAATGCCTTGATGCAGATGTTAGTCCGGAATCAGAATCAGAACCAAGGTAACAACAACAACCCACCGCCACCACCCCCTGTCGACAACCTAGCCCGTTTTCTGAGGTTGAATCTGTTGGTGTTCTCTAGCAGCATCGAGCGATTGTTGCAGATGATTGGGTCCGCAAGATTGGAAGAGAGGTCACCACTGCAGGACGCACAGATGCGGAGAGAGTGCGCTTTGCCGCACATCAGCTTGATGGACCCGCAGCATCTTGGTGGGAGAATTTCACCACCATTTACCCCATTGCTACAGTTACATGGGATCAGTTTTAGTAGGCCTTCTGCACCGCACATGTTTCAGCTGGAGCTATGAGTATGAAGAAGCGCGAGTTTCGCAACTTGCGCCAAGGGAGTCGTACAGTGGGATAGTATGTGGATGAGTTCAGCAAGTTAGCACGCTATGCCCCGGCTGATGTGGCCACAGATGCTGCAAAGCAGGAGAAGTTTCTTGAGGGACTCAATGATGATCTAAGTATGCAGTTGATCGTGGCAACCTTCAACAACTACCAGGAGTTGGTAGGCAGGGCCCTCATGATAGAAGGCAAGCAACAACAGATTGACAATCGCAAGAGGAAGTATGGACAGGGGAGATACACTTCTGGAGCTCAGCAGAAGCCTCACTATTCCCCGTACCCGGGAGGACATACTCATAACCATGGAGGCCATAACCATGGAGGACATACGCACAATGAAGGAAGTTCACACAACCACAGTGGCCCTAAGAATGGCAATGGGAATGGAGGAAGCAACAGTCAGAATCGTTCCAACCCCGCGACACCCGCCAAGAAGGATCTGAGTCACATTACTTGTTTCAAGTGCGGGAAGACCGGACACTACGCCACTAAATGTTCTGAATCAAAGAATGGAAATGGCAATGGAAGTTCTAGAAATAATCCCAACCCCTTCACCAGAGGTCAGGTGAACCACGTCGGTGTGGAGGAGATTGAGGAGCAACCTGACGCAGTTGCCAATAAGTTTTTGATTAATGCATTTATAGCACTTGTTCTTTTTGATGCTGGTGCATCTCATTCATCCATATCAAGGGGATTTGTGGATAAGTATAAGTTGCCAACCGTAACTCTTAAGTCACCTATGTTAGTAAGTTCCCCAGGAGCGGAGTGGCTAGTAGGGGATGCTATCAGTTGCCAGTAACCATAGGTAAACATGTTTTCCCCACCGACCTGATTGTCCTGGAGTCACAAGGATTAGATGTGATACTAGACATGGATTGGCTATCCAAGTTTGAAGGAAACATAGATTGCGCCAGTAAATCAATTCTTCTCACCACCCCGGAAGGAAAGAGGATCAAGTATGTGTCTAGGCATGCGCCGAGGAGGACACAGGTGAATACCCTATCGGGAGTTGTTCAGGAGGAAGTTCCAGTGGTGAAGGATTTTCCCGATGTATTTCCGGAGGAGTTACCAGGCATGCCACAAGATTCATACATTGAGTTTTTGATTGAGTTATTGCCAGGCACCGGACCAATATCCAAGAGACCGTATCAGATGCCCGCAAATGATCTGGAGGAAATTAAGAAGCAGATTAAGGAGTTACTGGAGAAAGGTTATATTCGACCAAGCTCGTCACCTTGGAGAGCCCCAGTGCTTTTAGTGGAGAAGAAGGATGGATCTTTGAGGATGGTTGTTGATTATCATGCGCTGAATGAGGTGACAATCAAGAACAAATACCCTCTACCGATGATCAATGATTTGTTTGATCAGCTACAGGGAGCTAAGGTTTTCTCCAAGATTGATCTTCGATCAGGTTATCACCAGTTGAAGATCCGAGAGTGGGATATACCTAAGACTGCTTTTACTACGAGGTATGGGCTATATGAGTATACAGTTATGTCATTTGGTTTGACTAATGCCCTTGCCTATTTCATGAGTATGATGAACAAGGTGTTCATGGAGTTTTTGGACAAGTTTGTCATGGTGTTCATTGATGATATGTTGGTCTACTCGAAGAATGAAGAAGAACATAAGGAACATTTGTGCTTGGTTCTTGAGAAGCTCAGGGAACATCAGTTGTATGCCAAGTTCAGCAAATGTGAGTTTTGGTTGAAGGAAGTTAGATTTTTTGGACATGTTATATCCGGACAAGGAATAGCAGTAGACCCTAACAAGGTTGCATCTGTCACTAAATGGTTGGCACCCACCTCAGTGGGAGAGATCAGAAGTTTTCTTGAACTCACAGGTTATTACCGGAGGTTTATTGAGAATTTTTTCAAGATTGCGAAGCCCATGACGCAGTTATTGAAGAAGGACAGCAAGTTTAAATGGACTGAGAATTGTGAGGCCAGTTTTCAGGAGTTGAAGAAGCATTTGATTACAGCCCCAGTGTTGATTCTCCCAGACATACGCAAGGATTTCCAAGTGTAATTTGATGCTTCACGTCGAGGACTTGGAGGTGTGCTTATGCAGGACAGAAGAGTTGTTTCATATGCCTCACGACAACTTCGACCTCATGAGTTGAATTATGCCACGCATGATTTGGAGTTAGCGGCCGTAGTGCATGCGCTCAAGACATGGAGACACTTTCTTATTGGAAACCGTTGTGATGTTTACATGGATCATAAGAGTTTGAAATACATCTTCACACAGAAGGAGCTGAACCTTAGGCAAAGGAGATGGTTGGAGCTCATAAAGTATTATGACATGAGATTGCATTATCATCTAGGAAAGGCCAATGCCGTAGCTGATGCGTTGAGCCACAAGAGTTATGTTAACACGCTCATAACCGGAGGATTACCTCAGGAGTTAGCAGATGATCTCCGAGAGCTACGCTTGGAGATAGTTCTGAGAGGTTATGTTGCATCAATGGAAAATCAGTGCACTTGTTGGGAAAGATCAGATAAGCCCAGAAGACGGACAAGGCGATTGCAGAGATAAAGGAAAGGATGAGTAAAGGAAAAGCTAAAGGTTTTCGTGAGGATGAGCACGACACTTTATGGTTTGAGGATCGTATCTATGTGCCTAATGTTGGAAATATGCCCTAGAGGCAATAATAAAATGGTTATTATTGTATTTCCTTGTTCATGATAATTGTCTATTATTCATGCTATAATTGTATTGACTGGAAACCGCAATACATGTGTGAATACATAGACCACAACATGTCCCTAGTGAGCCTCTAGTTGACTAGCTCATTGATCAACAGATGGTCATGGTTTCCTGACCATGGACATTGGATGTCATTGATAACGGGGTCACATCATTAGGAGAATGATGTGATGGACAAGACCCAATCCTAAGCCTAGCACAAGATCGTGTAGTTCGTATGCTAAAGCTTTTCTAAATGTCAAGTCTCTTTTCCTTAGACCATGAGATTGTGCAACTCCCGGATATCGTAGGAATGCTTTGGGTGTACCAAACGTCACAACGTAACTGGGTGGCTATAAAGGTACAATACGGGTATCTCCGAAAGTGTCTGTTGGGTTGGCACGAATCGAGACTGGGATTTGTCACTCTGTGTGACGGAGAGGTATCTCTGGGCCCACTCGGTAGGACATCATCATAATGTGCACAATGTGATCAAGGAGTTGATCGCGAGATGATGTGTTACGGAATGAGTAAAGAGACTTGCCGGTAACGAGATTGAACAAGGTATCGGGATACCGATGATCGAATCTCGGGCAAGTACTATACCGCTAGACAAAGGGAATTGTATACGGGATTGATTGAATCCTTGACATCGTGGTTCATCCGATGAGATCATCGTGGAACATGTGGGAGCTAACATGGGTATCCAGATCCCGCTATTGGTTATTGGCCGAAGAGTTGTCTCGGTCATGTCTGCATGGTTCCCGAACCCGTAGGGTCTACACACTTAAGGTTCGATGACGCTAGGGTTATAGGGAAGGTATGTACGTGGTTACCGAATGTTGTTCGGAGTCCCGGATGAGATCCCGGACGTCATGAGGAGTCCCGAAATGGTCCGGAGGTGAAGATTGATATATTGGACGAAGGGTTTTGGAGTCCGGAAGTGTTCCCGAGGTACCGGGTGATGACCAGCATGACCGAAAGGTGTTTCGGGAGCCCCGGCAAGTGTTGGGGGGGGCTTCATGGGCCAAGGGGAGGGGGCAAACCAGCCCACTAAGGGGTTGTGCGCCCCCCTCACCTATTCCCACGTGACCAGGGGGTTTGGGGTGCCCCATCTAGGGTTCCCACCTCCTGGCTTGGGGGCCAAGTCACCCAAAGGGGAGATCCCATCTGCCCTGGCCGCCGCCCCCCCTAGGGGAAACCCTAGGGCGCCTCCCCCTCTCCCTTCCCCTATATATAGTGGAGGTTTGGGGGCTTCCCAACACATGAGTCTCTCTCTCTCAAGGCGCAACCCTACCTCTCTCCCTCCTCGTCTCTCGTAGTGCTTGGCGAAGCCCTGCTGGAGTACCGCGCTCCTCCACCACCACCATGCCGTCGTGCTGTTTCTGGACGGAGTCTGCCCCAACCTCTCTCTCTCCCCTTGCTGGATCAAGGCACAGGAGACGTCATCGGGCTGCACGTGTGTTGAACACGGAGGCGCCGTTTTTCGGCGCTTAGATCGGAATCAACCGCGATCTGAATCGCTACGAGTACGACTCCTTCATCCATGTTCTTGTAACGCTTCCGCTTAGAGATCTACAAGGGTATGTAGATGCACTCCCCTCTCCCTCGTTGCTAGTCTCTCCATAGATAGATCTTGGTGATGCGTAGAAAATTTTGAATTTCTGTTGCGTTCCCCAACAGTGGCATCATGAGCTAGGTCTATTGCGTAGATTCTATGCACGAGTACAACACAAGTTGTTGTGGGTGTTGATTTTGTTCAATATGCTTACCGTTACTAGTCCTTGCTGGGGAACGTTGCATAAAATAAAAAAATTCCTACGTTCACCAAGATCAATCTATGAGTTCATCTAGCAACGAGAGAGAGGAGTGCATCTACATACCCTTGTAGATCGCGAGCAAAAGCGTTCAAGAGAACGGGGTTGAGGGAGTCGTACTCGTCGTGATCCAAATCACCGGAGATCCTAGCACCGAACGGACGGCACCTCCGCGTTCAACACACGTATGGTCAGCGTGACGTCTCCTCCTTCTTGATCCAGCAAGGGGGAAGGAGAGGTTGATGAAGATCCAGCAGCACGACGGCGTGGTGGTGGATGCAGCAGGGATCCGACAGGGCTTCGCCAACCGACTACGGGAGGAAGAGGTGTAGCAAGAGGGGAGGGAGGCGCTAGGTGTTAGGGTGCGGATGCCCTCCCACCCCCCCTCTTTATATAGGGACCCCTGGGGGGGCGCCGGCCCTAGGAGATGAGATCTCCTAGGGAAGGCGCCGGCCAAGGGGGGAGACTTGCCCCCCAAGGCAAGTGGAGGCGGCCCCTCCCCTAGGGTTCCCAACCCTAGGCGCAGAGGGGGGCCCAGGGGGGGCGCACCAGCCCACTAGGGGCTGGTTCCCCTCCCACTTCAGCCCATGGGGCCCTCCGGGATAGGTGGCCCCACCCGGTGGACCCCCGGGACCCTTCCGGTGGTCCCGGTCCAATACCGGTGAACCCCGAAACTTTCCCGATGGCCGAAACTCGACTTCCCATATATAATTCTTTACCTTCGGACCATTCCGGAACTCCTCGTGACGTCCGAGATCTCATCCGGGACTCCGTACAACTTTCGATTTGTTGCATACTCATATTCATACAACCCTAGCGTCACCGAACCTTAAGTGTGTAGACCCTACGGGTTCGGGAGACACGTAGACATGACCGAGACGGCTCTCCAGTCAATAACCAGCAGCGGGATCTGGATACCCATGTTGTCTCCCACATGCTCCTCGATGATCTCATCGGATGAACCACGATGTCGAGGATTCAAGCAACCCCGTATACAATTCCCTTTGTCAATCGGTATGTTACTTGCCCGAGATTCGATCATCGGTATCCCAATACCTCGTTAAATCTCGTTACCGGCAAGTCACTTTACTCGTACCATAATGCATGATCCCATGACCAGACACTTGGTCACTTTGAGCTCATTATCATGATGCATTACTGAGTGGGCCCAGTGATACCTCTCCGTAATACGGAGTGACAAATCCGAGTCTCGATCCGTGTCAACCCAACAGACACTTTCGGAGATACCCGTAGCATACCTTTATAGTCACCCAGTTACATTGTGACGTTTGGTACACCCAAAGCACTCGTACGGTATCCGGGAGTTACACGATCTCATGGTCTAAGGAAAAGATACTTGACATTGGAAAAGCTCTAGCAAAACGAACTACACGATCTTGTGCTATGCTTAGGATTGGGTCTTGTCCATCACATCATTCTCCTAATGATGTGATGCCGTTATCAATGACATCCAATGTCCATAGTCAGGAAACCATGACTATCTGTTGATCAACGAACTAGTCAACTTGAGGCTCACTAGGGACATGTTGTGGTCTATGTATTCACACGTGTATTACGATTTCCGGATAATACAACTATAGCATGAATAAAAGACAATTATCATGAACAAAGAAATATAATAATAATCCTTTTATTATTGCCTCTAGGGCATATTTCCAACAGTCTCCCACTTGCACTAGAGTCAATAATCTAGTTACATTGTGATGAATCGAACACCCATAGAGTTCCGGTGTTGATCATGTTTTGCTTGCGGAAGAGGTTTAGTCAATGGATCTGCGACATTCAGATCCGTGTGTACTTTGCAAATATCTATGTCTCCATCTTGAACATTTTCACGGATGGAGTTGAAACGACGCTTGATGTGCCTGGTCTTCTTGTGAAACCTGGGCTCCTTGGCAAGGGCAATAGCTCTAGTGTTGTCACAGAAGAGAGTGATTGGCCCCGACGCATTGGGTGTGACTCCTAGGTCGGTGATGAACTCCTTCATCCATATTGCTTCATGCGCTGCCTCCGAGGCTGCCATGTACTCCGCTTCACATGTAGATCCCGCCACGACGCTCTGCTTGCAACTGCACCAGCTCACTGCTCCACGATTCAACATATACACGTATCCGGTTTGTGACTTAGAGTCATCCAGATCTGTGTCGAAGCTAGCATCGACGTAACCCTTTACGACAAGCTCTTCGTCACCTCCATAAATGAGAAACATGTCTGTAACGCCCCAGATACAACTTTCCATATTCGTAACTCTGACTCTTGCCTTTTCCGGAGATGCTATATGATATTTCCTTCGTGGTTGGGTTTTTGTCGTTTGTTTTGAATTTTGTTCTTGTTATGCATTTTGCCATGTCATCATCTAAATTTCATCTGCATGTTTTTCAAAACTTGCATTCGTTCGGGTTCTGCCGGTTCTCTCCGTTGTCCGTTCTGAGCCAGACACACTCGCACGCGCCCGCGGCACCTCTGAAATATTATTTATAAGTGGCATAAAAATGTTCTCGGAATGGGTTGGAACTTGGCATGCGGTCTTATTATAGTGTATACAGGCCGCCTGTCAAGTTTCGTCGCATTCGGAGTCCGTTTGATAGCCCAACCGTTAAATGTATAGCGGTACCGTTGCCGGTACCTTCATTGGATGTTTCGGTCTTCGAAACTGCCGCCGGGCCTCTCTCTCTTTTCTCTCTTCTCAGCCCAAGGCCTTCTACACAGTCACTTACAGCCCACCTAGCCATCCTAAAACGCTCCCCCCCGACCGGAGCCATCGGATCGTGATCAGAGAGTTCCGAAAGCCCCAAAACCCCCCTAACCTAGCCTACATACTATATATGGACACCCCCCTCTCCATTTTTGGGTTACCCTAGTCTTCCCCTACCCCTAGACCCCCTCTCTCCTCGGATCTGCCGCCACCAACCACAGCCAACCTCCCTTCCTCAATTTCCGCGCCGGCCCGCTCCTCCGCCACCACTTGGCGCGCCGCCAATCGCCGCGCCGCCACCTGAGGTGTCGTCCCAGCCAATCAGGCTGCGCCACATCGCCCAGCCACGCGATTCCACCCAACCCGCAGCCTCCACCTATCCTCCCCAGCCGGCTCTCCACCCCACGGCCCACGGAGCCTGGCGCAGGCCCACTCGGCCCGTACCGTTTCCCTGCTCGTCTCCCGCAGCGCTCGATCCGATCTGGATCAAGGCACCCGCCTCTGCTCGTCTCCACACCTCCGGCGACCGCAAGCCACCGGAGCACCAGGAACCCGTGCCACGGGCGCATCTCCGGCAAGCCACCGACGACCACCCAGACCAGTTCTGCGCCATCTCTTCCTCTTGTTTTTCCCTCGCCCTCTCTCACCCCGAGCCCCCTCTCTGCTGCCATCTGCAGGGCTTCGCCGGCACCATTCTGGAAGGAGCCGCCGTCCTCGACTTGGATCCGGCCGGAGCTCGTCTTCCGGCCCCGGATCCGGATGATCCCGACCACCTCCGCCCGTTTCCCCGTCCCCGGCGCCATCTGCAGCTGCGCCAAGCCCAGCGTCGTTGCCTCCTCTCCTTCCCCTGCTTCGAGCAGCGGTTCGAGAACGAGCGCACGCTGCTGCCTTGCTGCGTTGACCGCGCCCTCCCTTCACCTACGTGGACCGCAGCCACGCCTCCGGCCCAGCCTGGCTTCGGCCTAGCGGCCCCTGCCGGCCTTCCTCTCCAGCAAGCAAGCCCAGCGCGCCCCTTCCTCCTCTCCAAACCGACCGGCCCATGAGGCCTGGGAGAGCAGCCCCCTCCAGATCCCCCCTCCTGTACACTATTGGGCTAATCAGATTCGGCCCAATGTTGTTTTTTTTCCTGCCTGCGAATTTGCCTATTTATCCAGTGAATTAACAGTTTTACAGAAAACCCCTCAATATTCATGCATTTAATATCTCACAAACCGTGCATCGGATTAAAATGGTTTAAACATGTAAATTGCTTAGAATTTTGTGTAGATTAATAATATGCCATTTTCATCCATGTTTAAAATGTTTAACTTGCTGTTTGTTTAATTTGCTCAAATGCCATGTTAAAATGATTTATTTCATAACTAAATAACTGTAACTCTGTTTTAAATAAACTTTATATGTAAATGGGGTGGAAAAATGCCTAGATTAACATGGTGCACTTTATTCTCCTGTTTAAAAACTCTAAAATATGGTTTAGGGCAGAACAGTACCAAATTGGAAATATGACATGAGGATTTTTCAGAATTATTGTTTTGTTGTTCCGGCCTCATTTAAACTTGCTTAGATAGGTAGTTTTATTATGCCTCACCTCTTGCCATGTTTAACAACATTTAATATTGTTGTGTACCTAAACGAGATTAAACTAAATATGTCCTTGTGGTGTTTTGTCAATATGCAACTCGTTGCATATTGAGCTCCACTTAACTTGTAGTGTTGCTTGTTGCATTTTGCCATGCCATGTCATGCTATTTAGACCGGACATGCATCATACTTGTTTGTGCATCATGCCATGTTTATGCTTGTGCATTTACCATGTTGTTTGTTTCTTTCCGGTGTTGCTTCTTAGTTCCGGTAATGTTGCGATTGTGAGGAGTCGTTCGACTACGTTGGTTCGTCTTCTTCATGGACTCGTTCTTCTTCCTAGCGGGATTTTAGGCAAGATGACCGCTACCCTGGATCTCACTACTATCATTGCTATGCTAGCTGCTTCGTTCTATCGCTTTGCTGCGCTACCTATCACCTGTTTATCAAGCCTCCGATATTTCCATGAACCTCTAACCTTTTGACACATTTCCTATGCAAACCGTTGTTTGGCTATGTTACCGCTTTTGCTCAGCCCCTCTTATAGCGTTGCTAGTTGCAGGTGAAGTTGAAGATTGCTCCATGGTGGACAGGATTTTGTTGGGATATCACAATATCTCTTATATTATTAATACATCTATATATTTGGTAAAGGGTGGAAGGCTCGGCCTTTTGCCTGGTGTTTTGTTCCACTCTTGCCGCCCTAGTTTCCGTCATACCGGTGTTATGTTCCCGGATTTTGCGTTCCTTACGCGGTCGGGTGATTTATGGGACCCCCTTGACAGTTCGCTTTGAATAAAACTCCTCCAGCAAGGCCCAACCTTGGTTTTACCATTTACCTCACCTAGCCCTTTTTCCCTTGGGTTTCCGGAGCCCGAGGGTCATCTTTATTTTAGCCCCCCCGGGCCAATGCTTGTCTAAGTGTTGGTCCAAACTGAGCGATGTCCGGCGCCCCCTGGGCAATCAGGGTCTATGCCAACCCGACGTCTGGCTCATCCGGTGTGCCCTGAGAACGAGATATGTGCAGCTCCTATCGGGATTTGTCGGCACAGCAGGAGGTCTTGCTGGCCTTGTTTTACCATTGTCGAAATGTCTTGTAAACCGGGATTCCGAGTCTGATCGGGTCTTCCTGGGAGAAGGTATATCCTTCGTTGATCGCGAGAGCTTGTCATGGGCTAAGTTGGGACACCCCTGCAGGGTATAATCTTTCGAAAGCCGTGCCTGTGGTTATAGGCAGATGGGAATTTTTTAATGTCCGGTTGTAGATAACTTGACACCAGATCCGAATTAAAACGCATCAACCGCGTGTGTAGCCGTGATGGTCTCTTTTCGGCGAAGTCAGGGAAGTGAACACGGTTTTGGGTTATGCTTGACGTAAGTAGGAGTTCAGGATCACTTCTTGATCATTGCTAGTTGACGACCGTTCCGCTTGCTCTCTTCTCGCTCTTATTTGCGTATGTTAGCCACCATATCTTGCTTAGTCGCTGCTGCAACCTCACCACTTTACCCCTTCCTTTCCCTTTAAGCTTTGCTAGTCTTGATACCCATGGTAATGGGATTGCTGAGTCCTCGTGGCTCACAGATTACTACAACAACAGTTGTAGGTACAGGTTATGCGATGATCATGACGCGAGAGCGATGCTTGCTTGTCTTGGAGTTTCTTCTTCTGCTTCTTCTTTGATCAGGGGATAAGTTCCAGGTCGGTAGCCTGGGCTAGCAGGGTGGATGTCGTTTGAGTTTCTGTTTGTGATTCATCCGTAGTCGGATGTTGATCTTATGTATGATGTATTGTTGTATTCGTGTGGCATTGTATGCCTTTTTGTATGTATCTCCATCTATTATGTAATGTTGATGTAATGATATCCACCTTGCAAAAGCGTTTCAATATGCGGGTCTATCCTTGGTGGGACCTTCGAGTTCCTTTTGGATAGGGTCGCATATTGGGCGTGACAAGTTGGTATCAGAGCCTCGGCCGACCATAGGAGCCCCCTTGATTGTTGGCCGTTGTTGAGTCTAGAAGAAAACTATTTTGAGTCTTAGGATTATATATATCGGAGAGTAGGATTCTTTTTACTCCTCAGCCCCCTTCGACGCTCTAGTGAGGTCTCCTGACGTAGATGTTTTGTCTTTCCTCTCCTCAAATTTCACTAATTTTTTTTAGGATCACGTGGGTATCTTGGAATCGTTCCGATGGTTTTGTGACGAGAACATTGTTCTTGGTGCCTCCTATCTATTATGTGGCTTTGACCCGGGGAGTTGAGCTCCAAGGTGTTGTCGTCACAATTTTATCGTTGCAATTCTGGAATACCTGAGTTTTGCCGACATCGAAAATCTCTTTTATGCCGTTGTTGGTGAGATAACCTCGACGTCACCCAGTACTGGGGAGTTCGGGAGTATTGCCATAGCTCGTATAATGGATGCTTTTCGAAGGTTGAGGTACACGATTTCCGAAGGTTTCTTGGTTATGTGTTGACGGATGGATACAGCTTGGATGTAGGTATTGTTAGTTTGGGTGAGATATATTGCTTCCCCTGTATCCCCAACACCAGATTGCATAACCAGAAAGTTTCGGGAGTTTTATAGGTGGGAATTCAAGTAGCTCCTAGAATATCTTTCCGACAGATGCATGATATGGGATTGGGTAAATCTCTATCATATGTTTGTTCCGGCTTATTCTGCAAGCCAAATCCTTTGTTTTGTTTTATTTGTGGTATTCGAGTTGCTTCAATGTCAAATGTTGAATCCATACCTTTCAAGCGGTGTTCCCAAATTTCTATGAGAGTGCTAATCCTTCTTGTTTATCGAGATTGTCATGCCAATTCTTTTCCAAACCGGCGTGCTTCTCTTCAAGTGGATCCGATCATTTCAACATCCGCAAGATCAATTCTAAGTTTTATCAATGGTGTTTGTTTCATCCGTCCCAAGTTGTCTTTGTTTTCCCGCCCTCCCACCTTTTTTCTTCAAGAACTCAGATATCTTAATCAAGTATCCATCTTATGGATGTGAAGTTTCTCCATTCTTTTCCGTCAATGTTCTTATCCGGTGATTCTCACGAAGATTCTAATGGAGCTTCAAGTTCATTATTCTTCGTCTCTTTTCTTCTCCGGTAGATTAATTTCAAGTCTCGGTGTTATCATATCTCTTCCTGTTGTTTCACATATCTTCGCATGTGAATTTCTTATCCAAGGCTCTATTATTGATTCACCTCTCCCAGTTCATATCCGGAGCGCTGATGATATCTCGGAAGATTCGTGCTTCCATTCTCTATCTGTTCAAGTTATTTCGAGGTTGTTACCTCATTCAAGGCATTTAATTCAACCGGTGCAATCCACCCTTGCAATCTCGTTCAACGGTGTTTTCTTTTGAGTGGGCCCTAACCCACAGGTCTTTTCCCAGGATCTTACCTGACTCTTCTAATTATCCCGAAGTTATTCTCAAATTCTTTTCAAGTGTGACGTAAGAATGAATTTTCATCAGTCATATTCCTTCTGCAAGATCGCTTTCAGAATATTTTCATCGTTGGTTCATCATTTCTATTATTCTTTGTTCCGGAGTGTCTCATCAATTGGGTGGTGTCTCCTCGTCATTCTCGGATTTTGAAGACCGAAGAAAGTTCCTCTTAAATCCTTACCCGTTCTTCCAGAGATTCATGGTTCTAGCTTTATGCCATCCTCTCATAATTGTTTTCGATTGTGAGAATTCTTTACAACCATCCGACGCATTTCACGAGTTGCTTCCTTTCTCGATCATCTGAAGGCCATCATTTCTGAATATTACCCATTCTCAGCTTTCAGCTGTTGTTCTCCAAATCTTACCGGTGGATCGTTCAAGTATACCCTCTAATCAGTTCACGATCTCTTCGTTCTCATGTATCTAAATCCCCTCAAGTATCTTCATTCGCTTTCAAATTCTTCCCGGTGATTTGGGCCTTTGTTACTTTCATTTTCAATTCTTACGGTGGTTCGTTCAAGATTTCTCTTCCTTCGTGATTGTATCAATTCATTCGTTCAAATCCTACCGGTGGTTGTTGAAGACCTTTCTCAAGTTTATGCTATATCCCTCTTAATCCTTTCTACGAGAATAAGTAGTATGCCAAATCCATTGCTAGTCATCAATTTAATTTGATGAAGGATAAGCATACAATAAATCTTATTCTTATTTCCTCGAGGTGATTCAATTCTTTTCTCCCGGAGATTGTTCATGATGAAGTAATTCCCGGTTCTAGTTTTTTTTCATCTTTTCCTTTTCCGGAGTTCCAAGTTTTCTCGGTTATATCGTCGCGAAGCTCCATCTAAATCATTGCAAGGCTTCACCTTGTGTTTTCAACTTCTCTTTCTTTCTATCATCCTTTTATTACCGAAGTTCTCCATGGAGGCTCTACATGGTAGTTTATCAAGGATTCTCTTCATTATTCAATTGTTCTTCAAGATTTCTCTCGGAGTTATGACCCGCCAAGCTATACTCAAAAGTAAACATGGTGCTCAACACATGTTTTGTTTTGAGGAGTTCAAATATTCTTCATCTTGCATTCCAAAGTGCAATTCTCCTACCTTATCAGTTGAGGTGGTGTTATGTCACTCTTGACAATTTCCTTCATGGTTCATGATTCATATTGTTATCAAGAATGAGGTATTTTAAATCCATCAATCTCTTTGTTGGAGTTATCTTGTGTCAGATTTCACCTAAAGCCTTCCCTAAGGAATATTGCTAATTATGGTGCTATCAATGATCCGAGTTTTCTCCTATCCTCTCGGCGAAAGAAGTTTTCATCTCTTCGTTGATCTCAAGCTAGCAATTGTTTTTTGTTAGTGGCAGGTTGTCATCTCATCATTTTGAGATGTTTGCCATAAGCCCACAACAAGATTGTGCTTTTCGTTGTTGATTTTCCAACAACTCCGTTCAATCCTTCTTTGCAAGGATGCTTTCCAAGTTCATTTGTGGTAGAAGATTTCATTTTCTTCTCCTTCCCTTTATCCCAACAATCTAGCTTCTATTCTTTCTCCCAAAGACATTGTGATGTTGCTCTTTTCTGTCATCTTCTCGAATTGAGGATCATGTTCTTTTCGTGCTTATCCATTTAACCGGAGTGTTGTGTCATCTCTTCAAGTTCTTTTCATCTTATCAAGTTTTGCCCCCTTCACAACCGGAGTGCTGTCTGAAATCTTTCTTACCCCTTGTGCCATTTTTTCAATAGTTCTGGAGGCAGTATGTTGTTGATTTCATCAAGTATCCTCTCATCTTGTCAAGTTCATGTTCAATTTCTTCCATTTACAGTCGGAGTGCTGTCAAAATTATATCATTCTTATTCATTCTTATCTCGTTTCAACCTGAGTGGTTTCAATTCCTTCTTGTCCATTGTGCTCGTCATTCATGTCTTTGAAACCTCTTGGTTCTCAGTGTATCCCTTGTTCCTCCTTTCTAATGGAGTGTTTTCAACTTTGCTCATCTTCGTTGTTTTCTTCCTTTCATTTTGCTCAACATCTCAAGGTTCATGGTTTCACTCGTTTGTCGAAGAAGCAACTTAGTTTTACCTCTTCTCTTCCTCTTCCTTTTCCCTCCGGTGCCATCCTAGATCTCGGGACGAGATCCTCTTGTAGTGGTGGAGTGTTGTAATGCCCCAGATACAACTTTCCATATTCGTAACTCCGACTCTTGCCTTTTCCGGAGATGCTATATGATATTTCCTTCGTGGTTGGGTTTTTGTCGTTTGTTTTGCATTTTGTTCTTGTTATGCATTTTGCCATGTCATCATCTGCATTTCATCTGCATGTTTTTCAAAACTTGCATTCGTTCGGTTCTGCCGGTTCTCTCCGTTGTCTGTTCTGAGCCAGACACTCTCGCACGCGCCCGCGGCACCTCTGAAATATTATTTATAAGTGGCATAAAAATGTTCTCGGAATGGGTTGGAACTTGGCATGCAGTCTTATTATAGTGTAGACAGGCCGCCTGTCAAGTTTCGTCGCATTCGGAGTCCGTTTGATAGCCCAACCGTTAAATGTATAGCGGTACCGTTGCCGGTACCTTCGTTGGATGTTTCGGTCTTCGAAACTGCCGCCGGGCCTCTCTCTCTTTTCTCTCTTCTCAGTCCAAGGCCTTCTACACAGTCACTTGCAGCCCACCTAGCCATCCTACAACCCTCCCCCCCGACCGGAGCCATCGGATCGTGATCAGAGGGCTCCGAAAGCCCCAAAACCCCCCTAACCTAGCCTACCTACTATATATGGACACCCCCCCTCTCCATTTTTAGGTTACCCTAGTCTTCCCCTACCCCTAGACCCCCTCTCTCCTCGGATCTGCCGCCACCAACCACAGCCAACCTCCCTTCCTCAATTTCCGCGCCGGCCCGCTCCTCCGCCGCCACTTGGCGCGCCGCCAATCGCCGCGCCGCCATCCGAGGCGTCATCCCGGCCAATCAAGCCGCACCACATCGCCCAGCCACGCGCTTCCACCCAACCCGCAGCCTCCACCTGTCCTCCCCAGCCGGCTCTCCACCACGCGGCCCGCGGAACCCGGCGCAGGCCCGCTCGGCCCGTACCGTTTCCCCGCTCGTCTCCCGCAGCGCTCGATCGGATCTGGATTGAGGCACCCGCCTCTGCTCGTCTCCACACCTCCGGCGACCGCAAGCCACCGGAGCACCAGGAACCCGCGCCACGGGCGCATCTCCGGCAAGCCACCGACGACCACCCAGACCAGTTCTACGCCGTCTCTTCCTCTCGTTTTTCCCTCGCCCTCTCTCACCCCGAGCCCCCTCTCTGCTGCCATCTGCAGGGCTTCGCCGGCGCCGTTCTGGAAGGAGTCGCCGTCCTCGACTTGGATCCGGCCGGAGCTCGTCTTCCGGCCCCGGATCTGGACGATCCCGACCACCTCCACCCGTTTCCCCGTCCCCGGCGCCATCTGCAGCTGCGCGAAGCCCAGCGCCGTTG
Organism: Triticum dicoccoides; assembly: GCF_002162155.2. Classification (NCBI taxonomy): domain Eukaryota; kingdom Viridiplantae; phylum Streptophyta; class Magnoliopsida; order Poales; family Poaceae; genus Triticum; species Triticum dicoccoides. Next base: position 77,215,320 of record NC_041387.1, read on the forward strand.
CCTCCTCTCCTTCCCCTACTTCGAGCAGCGGTTCGAGAACGAGCGCACGCTGCTGCCTCGCTGTGTTGACCGCGCCCTCCCTTCACCTACGTGGATCGCAGCCACGCCTCCGGCCCAGCCTGGCTTCGGCCTAGCGGCCCCTGCCAACCTTCCTCTCCAGCAAGCAGGCCCAGCGCGCCCCTTCCTCCTCTCCAAACCGACCGGCCCATGAGGCGTGGGTGAGCAGCCCCCTCCAGATCCCCCCTCTTGTACACTATTGGGCTAATCAGATTCGGCCCAATGTTGTTTTTTTCCTGCCTGCGAATTTGCCTATTTATCCAGTGAATTAACAGTTTTACAGAAAACCCCTCAATATTCATGCATTTAATATCTCACAAACCGTGCATCGGATTAAAATGGTTTAAACATGTAAATTGCTTAGAATTTTGTGTAGATTAATAATATGACATTTTCATCCATGTTTAAAATGTTTAACTTGCTGTTTGTTTAATTTGCTTAAATGCCATGTTAAAATGATTTATTTCATAACTAAATAACCGTAACTCTGTTTTAAATAAACTTTATATGTAAATGGGGTGGAAAAATGCCTAGATTAACATGGTGCACTTTATTCTCCTGTTTAACAACTCTAAAATATGGTTTAGGGCAGAACAGTACCAAATTGGAAATATGACATGAGGATTTTTCGGAATTATTGTTTTGTTGTTCCGGCCTCATTTAAACTTGCTTAGATAGGTAGTTTTATTATGCCTCACCTCTTGCCATGTTTAACAACATTTAATATTGTTGTGTACCTAAACGAGATTAAACTAAATATGTCCTTGTGGTGTTTTGTCAATATGCAACTCGTTGCATATTGAGCTCCACTTAACTTGTAGTGTTGCTTGTTGCATTTTGCCATGCCATGTCATGCTATTTAGATCGTACATGCATCATACTTGTTTGTGCATCATGCCATGTTTATGCTTGTGCATTTACCATGTTGTTTGTTTCTTTCCGGTGTTGCTTCTTAGTTCCGGTAATGTTGCGATTGTGAGGATTCGTTCGACTACGTTGGTTCGTCTTCTTCATGGACTCGTTCTTCTTCCTAGCGGGATTTTAGGCAAGACGACCGCTACCCTGGATCTCACTACTATCATTGCTATGCTAGCTGCTTCGTTCTATCGCTTTGCTGCGCTACCTATCACATGTTTATCAAGCCTCCCATATTGCCATGAACCTCTAACCTTTTGACACCTTTCCTATGCAAACCGATGTTTGGCTATGTTACTGCTTTTGCTCAGCCCCTCTTATACCGTTGCTAGTTGTAGGTGAAGTACAAGATTGCTCCATGGTGGACAGGATTTTGTTGGGATATCACAATATCTCTTATATTATTAATGCATCTATATATTTGGTAAAGGGTGGAAGGCTCGGCCTTTTGCCTGGTGTTTTGTTCCACTCTTGCCGCCCTAGTTTCCGTCATACCGGTGTTATGTTCCCGGATTTTGCGTTCCTTACGCGGTCGGGTGATTTATGGGACCCCCTTGACAGTTCGCTTTGAATAAAACTCCTCCAGCAAGGCCCAACCTTGGTTTTACCATTTGCCTCACCTAGCCCTTTTTCCCTTGGGTTTCCGGAGCCCGAGGGTCATCTTTATTTTAGCCCCCCCGGGCCAATGCTTGTCTAAGTGTTGGTCCAAACTGAGCGATGTCCGGCGCCCCCTGGGCAATCAGGGTCTATGCCAACCCGACGTCTGGCTCATCCGGTGTGCCCTGAGAACGAGATATGTGCAGCTCCTATCGGGATTTGTCAGCACAGCGGGAGGTCTTGCTGGTCTTGTTTTACCATTGTCGAAATGTCTTGTAAACCAGGATTCCGAGTCTGATCGGGTCTTCCTGGGAGAAGGTATATCCTTCGTTGATCGCGAGAGCTTGTCATGGGCTAAGTTGGGACACCCCTGCAGGGTATAATCTTTCGAAAGCCGTGCCTGCGGTTATAGGCATATGGGAATTTGTTAATGTCTGGTTGTAGATAACTTGACACCAGATCCAAATTAAAACGCATCAACCGTGTGTGTAGCCGTGATGGTCTCTTTTCGGCGGAGTCCGGGAAGTGAACACGGTTTTGGGTTATGCTTGACGTAAGTAGGAGTTCAGGATCACTTCTTGATCATTGCTAGTTGACGACCGTTCCGCTTGCTCTCTTCTCGCTCTTATTTGCGTATGTTAGCCACCATATCTTGCTTAGTCGCTGCTGCAACCTCACCACTTTACCCCTTCCTTTCCCTTTAAGCTTTGCTAGTCTTGATACCCATGGTAATGGGATTGCTGAGTCCTCGTGGCTCACAGATTACTACAACAACAGTTGCAGGTACAGGTTATGCGATGATCATGACACGAGAGCGATGCTTGCTTGTCTTGGAGTTTCTTCTTCTGCTTCTTCTTTGATCAGGGGATAGGTTCCAGGTCGGCAGCCTGGGCTAGCAGGGTGGATGTCGTTTGAGTTTCTGTTTGTGATTCATCCGTAGTCGGATGTTGATCTTATGTATGATGTATTGTTGTATTCGTGTGGCATTGTATGCCTTTTTGTATGTATCCCCATCTATTATGTAATGTTGATGTAATGATATCCACCTTGCAAAAGCGTTTCAATATGCGGGTCTATCCTTGGTGGGACCTTCGAGTTCCTTTTGGATAGGGTCGCCTATTGGGCGTGACAATGTCCTTCGTCCTTTTTCAGGTACTTAAGGATATTCTTGACCGCTATCCAGTGTTCCTTGCCGGGATTACTTTGGTACCTACCTACCAGACTTACGGCAAGGTTTACATCAGGTCTGGTACACAGCATGGCATACATAATAGATCCTATGGCTGAGGCATAGGGGATGACACTCATCTCTTCTTTATCTTCTGCTGTGGTCGGGCATTGAGCCGAGCTCACTCTCACACCTTGCAATACAGGCAAGAACCCATTCTTGGGCTGATCCATATTGAACTTCTTCAATATCTTATCAAGGTATGTGCTTTGTGAAAGACCTATGAGGCGTCTCGATCTATCCCTATAGATCTTGATGCCTAATATGTAAGCAGCTTCTCCAAGGTCCTTCATTGAAAAACACTTATTCAAGTAGGCCTTAATGCTGTCCAAAAGTTCTATATCATTTCCCATCAAAAGTATGTCATCTACATATAATATGAGAAATGCTACAGAGCTCCCACTCACTTTCTTGTAAACACAGGCTTCTCCATAAGTCTGCATAAACCCAAACACTTTGATCATCTCATCAAAGCGAATGTTCCAACTCCGAGATGCTTGCACCAGCCCATAAATGGATCACTGGAGCTTGCATACATTGTTAGCATTTTTAGGGTCGACAAAACCTTCCGGCTGCATCATATACAGTTCTTCCTTAAGATAGCCGTTAAGGAATGTCGTTTTGACGTCCATCTGCCATATCTCATAATCATAGTATGCGGCAATTGCTAACATGATTCGGACGGACTTTAACTTCGCTACGGGAGAGAAAGTCTCATCATAGTCAACCCCTTGAACTTGCCAATAACCCTTAGCGACAAGTAGAGCTTCATAGATGGTAACATTACAATCCGCGTCCGTCTTCTTCTTAAAGATCCATTTGTTTTTTATCACTCGCCGATCATCGGGCAAGTCTGTCAAAGTCCATACTTTGTTTTCATACATGGATTCTATCTCGGATTGCATGGCTTCAAGCCATTTGTTGGAATCTAGGCCCGCCATCGCTTCTTCATAGTTCGAAGGTTCACCGTTGTCTAACAACATGATTTCCAGGACAGTGTTGCCATACCACTCTGGTGTGGAACGTGTCCTTGTGGACCTACGAAGTTTAGTAGCAACTTGATCCAAAGTACCTTGATCATCATCATTAATTTCCTCTCTAGTTGGTGTAGGCACCACAGGAACATTTTCCTGAGCTGCACTACTTTCCGGTTCAAGAGGTAGTACTTCATCGAGTTCTACTTTCCTCCCACTTACTCCTTTCGAGAGAAACTCTTTTTCCAGAAAGGATCTGTTCTTGGCAACAAAGATCTTGCCTTCAGATCTAAGGTAGAAGGTATACCCAATAGTTTCCTTAGGGTATCCTATGAAGACGCATTTTTCCGACTTGGGTTCGAGCTTTTCAGGTTGAAGTTTCTTGACATAAGCATCGCAACCCCAAACTTTTAGAAACGACAGCTTAGGTTTCTTCCCAAACCATAATTCATACGGTGTCGTCTCAACGGATTTAGACGGAGCCCTATTTAAAGTGAATGTAGCTGTCTCTAGAGCGTATCCCCAAAATGATAGCGGTAAACCGGTAAGAGACATCATAGATCGCACCATATCCAATAGAGTGCAATTATGACGTTCGGACACACCATTACGCTGAGGTGTTCCAGGCGGTGTGAGTTGTGAAACGATTCCACATTTCCTTAAGTGCGTACCAAATTCGTGACTTAAATATTCTCCTCCACGATCTGATCGTAAGAATTTTATCTTTCGGTCACGTTGATTCTCTACTTCATTATGAAATTCCTTGAACTTTTCGAAGCTCTCAGACTTGTGTTTCATCAAGTAGACATACCCATATCTACTTAAGTCATCAGTGAGAGTGAGAACATAACGATATCCTCCACGAGCCTCAACGCTCATTGGACCACACACATCAGTATGTATGATTTCCAATAAGTTGGTTGCTCACTCCATTGTTTCGGAGAACGGAGTCTTGGTCATTTTGCCCATGAGGCATGGTTCACATGTGTCAAATGATTCATAATCGAGAGACTCTAAAAGTCCATAAGCATGGAGCTTCTTCATGCGCTTGACACCAATGTGACCAAGGCGGCAATGCCACAAGTATGTGGGACTATTGTTATCAACTTTACATCTTTTTGTATTCACACTATGAATATGTGTAACATTATGTTCGAGATTCATTAAGAATAAGCCATTGACCATCGGGGCATGACCATAAAACATATCTCTCATATAAATAGAACAACCATTATTCTCGGATTTAAATGAGTAGCCATCTCGTATTAAACGAGATCCAGATACAATGTTCATGCTCAAACTTGGCACTAAATAACAATTATTGAGGTTTAAAACTAATCCCGTGGGTAAATGTTGAGGCAGCGTGCCGACGGCGATCACATCGACCTTGGAACCATTCCCGACGTGCATCGTCACCTCGTCCTTCGCTAGTCTCCGCTTATTCCGCAGCTCCTGCTGTGAGTTACAAATATGAGCAACGGCATCGGTATCAAATACCCAGGAGTTACTACGAGTACTGGTAAGGTACACATCAATTACATGTATATCACATATACCTTTAGTGTTGCCGGCCTTCTTGTCCGCTAAGTATTTGGGGCAGTTCCGCTTCCAGTGACCCTTCCCTTTGCAATAAAAGCACTCAGTCTCAGGCTTGGGTCCAATCTTTGACTTCTTCCTGGCAACTGGCTTACCGGGCGCGGCAACATCTTTGCCGTCCTTCTTGAAGTTCTTCCTACCCTTGCCCTTCTTGAACTTAGTGGTTTTATTGACCATCAACACTTGATGTTCTTTCTTGATTTCAACCTCTGCTAACTTCAGCATTGAAAATACTTCAGGAATAGTTTTCACCATCCCCTGCATATTGTTGTTCATCACAAAGCTCTTGTAGCTCGGTGGGAGCGACTGAAGGATTCTGTCAATGACCGCCTCGTCCGGGAGGTTAATGTCCAGCTGGGACAAGCGATTGTGCAACCCAGACATTTTGAGTATGTGCTCACTGACAGAACTATTTTCCTCCATCTTACAACTATAGAACTTGTCGGAGACTTCATATCTCTCAATCCGGGCATGAGCTTGGAAAACCATTTTTAGCTCCTCGAACATCTCATATGCTCCGTGTTGCTCAAAACGCTTTTGGAGCCCTGGTTTTAAGCTGTAAAGCATGCCGCACTGAACGAGGGAGTAATCATCAGCACGTGACTGCCAAGCGTTCATAATGTCTTGGTTCTCTGGGATGGGTGCTTCACCTAGCGGTCCTTCTAGGGCATATACTTTCTTGGCAGCTATGAGGATGATCCTCAGGTTCCGGACCCAGTCTGTATAGTTGCTGCCATCATCTTTCAGCTTGGTTTTCTCTAGGAACGCGTTGAAGTTCATGTTGACATGAGCGTTGGCCATTTGATCTACAGGACATTTTTGCAAAGATTTTAGACTAAGTTCATGATAATTAAGTTCATCTAATCAAATTATTTAATGAACTCCCACTCGGATTTGACATCCCTCTAGTAATCTAAGTGTTACATGATCCGAGTCGACTAGGCCGTGTCCGATCATCACGTGAGACAGACTAGTCATCATCGGTGAACATCTCCATGTTGATCATATCTTCCATACGACTCATGTTCGACCTTTCAGTCTTTGTGTTCCAAGGCCATGTCTGTACATGCTAGGCTCGTCAAGTTAACCTAAGTGTTTTTGCATGTGTAAAACTGTCTTACACCCGTTGTATGTGAAAGTAGGAATCTATCACACCCGATCATCACGTGGTGCTTCGAAACGACGAACTTTAGCAACGGCGCACAGTTAGGAGGAACACTTTCTTGAAATTATTATGAGGGATCATCTTATTTACTACCGCCGTTCTAAGTAAACAAGATGCATAAACATAATAAGCATCACATGCAATTATATAGTAGTGACATGATATGGCCAATATCATATAGCTCCTTTGATCTCCATCTTCGGGGCTCCATGATCATCTTCGTTACCGGCATGACACCATGATCTCCATCATCATGATCTCCATCACCGTGTCTCCATGAAGTTGCTCGCCAACTATTACTTCTACTACTATGGCTAACGGTTTAGCAATAAAGTAAAGTAATTACATGGCGTTAAATCATTGACACGCAGGTCATACAATAATTAAGACAACTCCTATGGCTCCTGCCGGTTGTCATACTCATCGACATGCAAGTCGTGATTCCTATTACAAGAACATGATCTCATACATCACAATATATCATTCATCATTCATCACAACTTTTGGCCATATCACATCACATAACAATTGCTGCAAAAACAAGTTAGACGTCCTCTAATTGTTGTTGCATCTTTTACGTGGCTGCAATTGGGTTCTAGCAAGAACGTTTTCTTACCTACGAAAAACCACAACATGATTTGTCAACTTCTATTTACCCTTCATAAGGACCCTTTTCATCGAATCCGCTCCAACTAAAGTGGGAGAGACAGACACCCGCTAGCCACCTTATGCAACTAGTGCATGTCAGTCGGTGGAACCTGTCTCACGTAAGCATACATGTAAGGTCGGTCCGGGCCGCTTCATCCCACAATACCGCTGAAGTAAAATAAGACTAGTAGTGGCAAGAAAGTTGACAACATCTACGCCCACAATAGATTTGTGTTCTACTCGTGCAATAGAGAACTACGCATAGACCTAGCTCATGATGCCACTGTTGGGGAACGTTGCATAAAATAAAAAATTCCTACGTTCACCAAGATCAATCTATGAGTTCATCTAGCAACGAGAGAGAGGAGTGCATCTACATACCCTTGTAGATCGTGAGCGGAAGCGTTCAAGAGAACGGGGTTGAGGGAGTCGTACTCGTCGTGATCCAAATCACCGGAGATCCTAGCGCCGAATGGACGGCACCTCCGCGTTCAACACACGTACGGTCAGCGTGACGTCTCCTCCTTCTTGATCCAGCAAGGGGGAAGGAGAGGTTGATGAATATCCAGCAGCACAACGGCGTGGTGGTGGATGCAGCAGGGATCCGGCAGGGCTTCGCCAAGCGACTACGGGAGGAAGAGGCGTAGCAAGGGGGGGAGGCGCCAGGTGTCAGGGTGCGGCTGCCCTCCCACATCCCCTCTTTATATAGGGACCCCTAGGGGGGCGCCGGCCCTAGGAGATGAGATCTCCTAGGGGGGCGGCGGCCAAGGGGGGAGACTTGCCCCCCAAGGCAAGTGGACGCGCCCCCTCCCCTAGGGTTCCCAACCCTAGGCGCAGAGGGGGCCCAGGGGGGCGCACCAGCCCACTAAGGGCTGGTTCCCCTCCCACTTGAGCCCATGGGGCCCTCCGGGATAGGTGGCCCCACCCGGTGGACCCCCGGGACCCTTCCGGTGGTCCCGGTACAATACCGGTGAACCCCGAAACTTTCCCGATGGCCGAAACTCAACTTCCCATATATGATTCTTTACCTCCGGACCATTCCGGAACTCCTCGTGACGTCTGGGATCTCATCCGGGACTCCGAACTACTTTCGGTTTGCTGCATACTCATATTCATACAACCCTAGCGTCACTGAACCTTAAGTGTGTAGACCCTACGGGTTCGGGAGACACGTAGACATGACTGAGACGGCTCTCCGGTCAATAACCAACAGCGGGATCTGGATACCCATGTTGGCTCCCACATGCTCCTCGATGATCTCATCGGATGAACCACGATGTCGAGGATTCAAGCAACCCCGTATACAATTCCCTTTGTCAATCGGTATGTTACTTGCCCGAGATTCGATCGTTGGTATCCCAATACCTCGTTCAATCTCGTTACCGGCAAATCACTTTACTCGTACCGTAATGCATGATCCCGTGACCAGACACTTGGTCACTTTGAGCTCATTATGATGATGCATTACCTAGTGGGCCCAGTGATACCTCTCCATAATACGGAGTGACAAATCCCAGTCTCGATCCGTGTCAACCCAACAGACACTTTCGGAGATACCCGTAGCATACCTTTATAGTCACCCAATTACGTTGTGACGTTTGGTACACCCAAAGCACTCCTACGGTATCCGGGAGTTACACGATCTCATGGTTTAAGGAAAAGATACTTGACATTGGAAAAGCTCTAGCAAAACGAACTACACGATCTTGTGTTATGCTTAGGATTGGGTCTTGTCCATCACATCATTCTCCTAATGATGTGATCCCGTTAATAATGACATCCAATGTCCATAGTCAGGAAACCATGACTATCTGTTGATCAACGAGCTAGTCAACTAGAGGCTCACTAGGGACATGTTGTGGTCTATGTATTCACATGTGTATTACGATTTCCGGATAATACAATTATAGCATGAATAAAAGACAATTATCATGAACAAAGAAATATAATAATAATCCTTTTATTATTGCCTCTAGGGCATATTTCCAATAGTCCTATCTTGTTTCGACGGTATTGTGGGATGAAGCGGCCCGGACCGACCTTACACATACACTTACGTGAGACAGGTTCCACCGACTGACATGCACTTGTTGCATAAGGTGGCTAGCGGGTGCCAGTCTCTCCCACTTTAGTCAGATCGGATTCGATGAAAAGGGTCCTTATAAAGGGTAAATATTAATTGGCATATCACGTTGTGGCTTTTGCGTAGGTAAGAAACGTTCTTGCTAGAAACCCATAACAGCCATGTAAAACATGCAAAGAACAATTAGAGGATGTCTAACTTGTTTTTGCAGGGTATGCTATGTGATGTGATATGGCCAAAAGAATGTGATGTATGAGATTGATCATGTTCTTGTAATAGGAATCACGACTTGCATGTCGATGAGTATGACAACCGGCAGGAGCCATAGGAGTTGTCTTAATTTATTGTATGACCTGCATGTCACTAAATAATGCCATGTAATTACTTTACTTCTTTGCTAAACCATTAGCCATAGTAGTAGAAGTAATAAGTTGGCGAGACAACTTCATGGAGACACAATGATGGAGATCATGATGATGGAGATCATGGTGTCATGCCGGTGACGATGATGATCATGGAGCCCCGAAGATGGAGATCAGAAGGAGCAAAATGATATTGGACATATCATGTCATTTTTGATTGCATGTGATTTTTATCATGTTTATGCATCTTATTTGCTTAGAGCGACGGTAGTAAATAAGATGATCCCTCATAATAATTTCAAGAAAGTGTTCCCCCTAACTGTGCACCATTGCGAAAGTTCGTTGTTTCGAAGCACCATGTGATGATCGGGTGTGATAGATTCTTACGTTCACATACAATGGGTGTAAGACAGATTTACACATGCGAAACACTTAGGTTGACTTGACGAGCCTAGCATGTACTGACATGGCCTCGGAACACGAGAGACCGAAAGGTCGAACATGAGTCGTATAGTAGATACGATCAACATGAAGATGTTCATCGATGATGACTAGTCCGTCTCACGTGATGATCGGACACGGCCTAGTTGACTCGGATCATGTATCACTTAGATGACTAGAGGGATATCTATCTGAGTGGGAGTTCATAAGATGAACTTAATTATCCTGAACATAGTCAAAAGGTTTTTGCAAATTATGTCGTAGCTCGCGCTATAATTCTACTGTTTTAGATATGTTCCTAGAGAAAATTTAGTTGAAAGTTGATAGTAGCAATTATGCGGACTGGGTCCGTAAACTGAGGATTGTCCTCATTGCTGCGTAGAAGGCTTATGTCCTTAATGCACCGCTTGGTGTGCTGAACCTTGAACATCGTCTGTGGATGTTGCGAACATCTGACATACACGTTTTGATAACTACGTGATAGTTCAGTAATGTTAAACGGTTTAGAATTGAGGCACCCAAGACGATTTTGAAATGTCGCGGAACATATGAGATGTTCCAAGGGCTGAAATTGGGATTTCAGGCTCGTGCCCACGTCAAGAGGTATAAGACCTCCGACGAGCTTCTTAGCCTACAAACTAAGTGAGAAAAGCTCAATCGTTGAGCTTGTACTCAGATTGTCTGGGTACAACAATCACTTGAATCGAGTAGGAGTTAATCTTCCAGATGAGATAGTGATGTTTCTCCAAAGACATTGCCACCAAGCTACTAGAGCTTCGTGATGAACTATAACATATCAGGGATAGATATGATGATCCTTGAAATATTCGCGATGTTTGACACCGCGAAAGTAGAAATCAAGAAGGAGCATCAATTGTTGATGGTTAGTGAAACCACTAGTTTCAAGAAGGGCAAGGAGGGATACTTCATGAAATGGCAAATCAGTTGCTGCTCTAGTGAAGAAACCCAAGGTTGAACCCATACCCGAGACTAAGTGCTTCTATAATGAGGGAACGGTCACTGAAGCATAACTACCCTAGATACTTGGTAGATGAGAAGGCTGGCAGGGTTGACAGAAGTATATTGGATATACATTATAATAAATGTGTACTTTACTTGTACTCCTAGTAGCACCAGGGTATTAGATACCGGTTTGGTTGCTAAGTGTTGGTAACTCAAAATAAAAGCTACGGAATAAACGGAGACTAGCTAAAGGAGAGATGACGATATGTGTTGGAAGTGTTTCCAAGCTTGATGAGATCAAGCATCGCATACTCCCTCTACCATCGAGATTGGTGATAAACCTAAATAATTGTTATTTGGTGTTTGCGTTGAGCATAGACATGATTGGATTATGTCTATCGCAATACGGTCATTCATTTAAGGAGAATAATAGTTACTCTGTTAATTTGAATGATACCTTCAATGGTCTTACACCTAAAATGAATGGTTTATTAAATCTCGATCGTAGTGATACACATGTTCATGCCAAAAGATATAAGATAGTGATGATAGTACCACATACTTGTGGCACTGCCATTTGAGTCATATTGGTATAAAACGCATGAAGAAGCTCCATGTTGATGGATCTTTGGACTCACTCATTTTTGAAAAGTTTGAGACATGCGAACCATGTCTGTTGGTATGTGCGCATGAAGAAACTCCATGCAGATGGATCATTTGGACTCACTTGATTCTAAATCACTTGAGACATGCAAATCATACCACATGGGCATGATGACTGAAAAGCCTCGTTTTCAGAGAGAAACTTGTTGGAAGTAATACATTTTGATGTGTGTTGTCCAATGAGTGCCAAGGAACGCAGTGGATATTGTTATGTTCTTACTTCACAGATGATTTGAGTAGATGTTGTATATTTGCTTGATGAAACACAAGTCTGAATTATTGAAAGGTTCAAGTAATTTCAGAGTGAAGTTGAAGATCTTCGTGACAAGAGGATAAAATGTCTATGATATGATCATAAAGATTAATATCTGAGTTGCGAGTTTGGTACACAATTAAGACATTGTGGAAATTGTTTCACAACTAACACCTCCTGGAACACCATAGTGTGATGGTGTGTCCGAACGTCATAGTTGCACCCTATTGGATATGGTGCATGCCATGATGTCTCGTATCGAATTACCACTATCGTTCATAGGTTAGGCATTTGAGACAACCACATTCACTTTTAATAGGGCACCATGTAATTCCGTTGAGATGACACCGTATGAACTATGGTTTAGAGAAACCTAAGCTGCCATTTCTTGAAAGTTTGGGGCTGCGACGCTTATATGAAAAAGTTTCATCCTGGTGAGCTCGAACCCAAAGCGGATAAATACATCTTCACAGGACACCCAAAACAGTTGGGTATACCTCCTATTTCAGATCCGGAAACAAAAGTGATTGTTTCTAGAAACGGGTCCTTTCTCGAGGAAAAGTTTCTCTCGAAAGAATTGAGTGGGAGGATGGTGGAGACTTGATATGGTTATTGAACCGTCACTACAACTAGTGTATAGCAAGGCACAGGAAGTTGTTCCTGTGGAACCTACACCAATTGAAGTGGAAGCTGATGATAGTGATCATGAAGCTTCGGATCAAGTCACTATCGAACCTCGTAGGACGACAAGGACGCATACTGCTTCAGAGTGGTACGGTAATCCTGTCTTGGAGGTCATGTTGCTAGACAACAATGAACCTACGAGCTATGGAGAAGCGATGGTGGGCCCGGATTCTGACAAATGGCTCGAGGCCATAAAATCCGAGAGAAGATCCATGTATAAAACAAAGTGTAGACTTTGGAAGAACTACTTGGTGGTCATAAGGCTGTTGGGTACAGATGGATTTTAAAAGGGAAGACAGACAATGATGGTAAGTGTCACCATTAACAAAGCTCGACTTGTCGCTAAGATGTTTTCCCACAAGTTCAAGGAGTTGACTATGATGAGACTTTCTCACTCGTAGCGATGCTAAGAGTCTGTTAGAATTAGATAGCAGCTACTGCATTATTTATGAAATCTTGCAGATAGGATGTCAAAAATATAGTTTCCTCGACAATTTTCTTGAGGAAAGGTTGTATCTGATACAACCAGAAGGTTTTGACAATCCTAAAAGATGCTAACAAGTATGCAAAGCTCCGGCAATCCTTCTAAGGACTGGAGTAAGCATCTCCGAGTTGGAATATACGCTTTGATGAGATGATCAAAGATTTTGGATTTATACAAAGTTTATGAGAAACTTGTATTTCCAAAGAAGTGAGAGGGAGCACTGTAGCATTTCTGATGAGTATATGTTGTTGACATATTGTTGATCGGAAATGATGTAGAATTTCTGGAAAGCATATAGGGTTATTTGAAAACCTGGATTAAGCTACTTGAACATTGAGCATCAAGATCTATAAGGATAGATCAAAACGCTTAATAGTACTTTCAAATGAATACAAACCGTGACAAGATTTTGAAGGAGTTCAAAATAGATCAGCAAAGAAGGAGTTCTTGGTTGTGTTATATGGTGTGAGTATTGAGTAAGACTCAAGACATGACCACGGCAGAAGAGAGAGAAAGGACAAAGGTCGTCCCCTATGCTTCACACATAGGCTTTATAGTATGCTATGCTGTGTACCGCACCGAAAGTGTGCCTTGCCATGAGTCAGTTGTTGGGGAACGTTGCATAAAATAAAAAAAATCCTACGCTCACCAAGATCAATCTATGAGTTCATCTAGCAACGAGAGAGAGGAGTGCATCTACATACCCTTGTAGATCGTGTGCGGAAGCGTTCAAGAGAACGGGGTTGAGGGAGTCGTTCTCGTCGTGATCCAAATCACCGGAGATCCTAGCGCCGAACGGACGGCACCTCCGCGTTCAACACACGTACGGTCGGCGTGACGTCTCCTCCTTCTTGACCAGCAAGGGGGAAGGAGAGGTTGATGAAGATCCAGCAGCACGACGGCGTGGTGGTGGATGCAGCAGGGTTCCGGCAGGGCTTCGCCAAGCGACTACGGGAGGAGGAGGTGTAGCAGGGGAGAGGGAGGCGCCAAGACTTCAGGGTGCGGCTGCCCTCCCTCCCCCCCCCTTTATATAGGCCCCTTGGGGGCGCCGGCCCTGGAGATTGGATCTCCCAAGGGGGGCGGCGCACAGGGGGGTGGAGTGCCCCCCAAGGCAAGTGGAGGCGCCCCCCCCCCCCCCCCTAGGGTTTCCAACCCTAGGAGCAGGGGGGGCCCAAGGGGGGACGCACCATCCCGCTAGGGGCTGGTTCCCCTCCCACTTCAGCCCACGAGGCCCTCTGGGATAGGTGGCCCCACCCGGCGGATCCCCGGGACCCTTCCGGTGGTCCCGATACAATACCGGTGACCCCCGAAACTCTCCCGATGGCCGAAACTGCACTTCCTATATATAATTCTTTACCTCCGGACCATTCTGGAACTCCTTGTGGCGTCCAGGATCTCATCCGGGACTCCGAACAACTTTAGGTATGCTGCATACTCATATTCATACAACCCTAGCGTCACTGAACCTTAAGTGTGTAGACCCTACGGGTTCGGGAGACACGTAGACATGACCGAGACGGCTCTCCGGTCAATAACCAACAGCAGGATCTGGATACCCATGTTGGCTCCCACATGCTCCTCGATGATCTCATCGGATGAACCACAATGTCGAGGATTCAAGCAACCCCGTATACAATTCCCTTTGTCAATTGGTATGTTACTTGCCCGAGATTCGATCGTCGGTATCCCAATACCTCGTTCAATCTCGTTACCGGCAAGTCACTCTACTCGTACCGTAATGCATGATCCCGTGACCAGACACTTGGTCACTTTGAGCTCATTATGATGATGCACTACCGAGTGGGCCCAGTGATACCTCTCCGTAATACAGAGTGACAAATCCCAGTCTCGATCCGTGTCAACCCAACAGACACTTTCGGAGATACCCGTAGCATACCTTTATAATCACCCAGTTACTTTGTGACGTTTGGTACACCCAAAGCACTCATACGGTATCCGGGAGTTACACGATCTCATGGTCTAAGGAAGAGATACTTGACATTGGAAAAGCTCTAGCAAAACGAACTACACGATCTTGTGATATGCTTAGGATTGGGTCTTGTCCATCACATCATTCTCCTAATGATGTGATCCCGTTATCAATGACATCCAATGACCATAGTCAGGAAACCATGACTATCTGTTGATCAACGAGCTAGTCAACTAGAGGCTCACTAGGGACATGTTATGGTCTAAGTATTCACAATTATAGCATGAATAAAAGACAACTATCATGAACAAAGAAATATAATAATAATCCTTTTATTTTTGCCTCTAGGGCATATTTCCAACAGTCTCCCACTTGCACTAGAGTCAATAATCTAGTTACATTGTGATGTATCGAACACCCATAGAGTTCTGGTGTTGATCATGTTTTGCTCGCGGAAGAGGTTTAGTCAACGGACCTGCGATATTCAGATCCGTATGTACTTTGCAAATATCTATGTCTCCATCTTGAACATTTTCACGGATGGAGTTGAAACGACGCTTGATGTGCCTGGTCTTCTTGTGAAACCTGGGCTCCTTGGCAAGGGCAATAGCTCCAGTGCTGTCACAGAAGAGAGTGATTGGCCCCGATGCATTTGGTATGACTCCTAGGTCGGTGATGAACTCCTTCATCCATATTGCTTCATGCGCTGCCTCCGAGGCTGCCATGTACTCCGCTTCACATGTAGATCCCGCCACAACGCTCTGCTTGCAACTACACCAGCTTACTGCTCCATGATTCAACATATACATGTACCCGGTTTGTGACTTAGAGTCATCTAGATCTGTGTCGAAGCTAGCATCGAGGTAACCCTTTACGACGAGCTCTTTGTCACCTCCATAAACGAGAAGCATGTCCTTTGTCCTTTTCAGGTACTTAAGGATATTCTTGACCGCTGTCCAATGTTCCTTGCCGGGATTACTTTGGTACCTTCCTTCCAAACTTACGGTAAGGTTTACATCGGGTCTGGTACACAGCATGGCATACATAATAGATCCTATGGCTGAGGCATAGGGGATGACACTCATCTCTTCTTTATCTTCTGCCGTCGTCGGGCATTGAGCTGAGCTCAATCTCACACCTTGCAATACAGGCAAGAACCCTTTCTCGGACTGATCCATATTGAACTTCTTCAATATCTTATCAAGGTATGTGCTTTGTGAAAGACCTATGAGGCGTCTCGATCTATCCCTATAGATCTTGATGCCTAATATGTAAGCAGCTTCTCCAAGGTCCTTCATTGAAAAACACTTATTCAAGTAGGCCTTAATGCTGTCCAAAAGTTCTATATCATTTCCCATCAAAAGTATGTCATCTACATATAATATGAGAAATGCTATAGAGCTCCCACTCACTTTCTTGTAAACGCAGGCTTCTCCATAAGTCTGCATAAACCCAAACGCTTTGATCATCTCATCAAAGCGAATGTTCCAACTCCGAGATGCTTGCACCAGCCCATAAATGGATCGATGGAGCTTGCATACCTTGTTAGCATTCTTAGGATCGACAAAACCTTCCGGCTGCATCATATACAGTTCTTCCTTAAGATAGTTGTTAAGGAATGCCGTTTTGACGTCCATCTGCCATATCTCATAATCATAGTATGCGGCAATTACTAACATGATTCGGACGGACTTCAGCTTCGCTGTGGGAGAGAAAGTCTCATCATAGTCAACCCCTTGAACTTGTCGATAACCCTTAGCAACGAGTCGAGCTTTATAGATGGTAACATTACCATCCGCGTCCGTCTTCTTCTTAAAGATCCATTTGTTTTCTATCGCTCGCCGATCATCGGGCAAGTCAGTCAAAGTCCATACTTTGTTTTCATACATGGATTCTATCTCGGATTGCATGGCTTCAAGCCATTTGTTGGAATCTGGGCCCGCCATCGCTTCTTCATAGTTCGAAGGTTCACCGTTGTCTAACAACATGATTTCCAGGACAGGGTTGCCATACCACTCTGGTGTGGAACGTGTCCTCGTGGACCTACGAAGTTCAGTAGCAACTTGATCCGAAGTACCTTGATCATCATCATTAATTTCCTCTCCACTCGGTGTAGGCACCACAGGAACATTTTCCTGAGCTGCACTACTTTCCGGTTCAAGAGGTAGTACTTCATCGAGTTCTACTTTCCTCCCACTTACTCCTTTCGAGAGAAACTCTTTTTCCAGAAAGGATCCGTTCTTGGCAACAATGATCTTGCCTTCGGATCTAAGGTAGAAGGTATACCCAATGGTTTCCTTAGGGTATCCTATGAAGACGCATTTTTCCGACTTGGGTTCGAGCTTTTCAGGTTGAAGTTTCTTGACATAAGCATCGCATCCCCAAACTTTTAGAAACGACGGCTTAGGTTTCTTCCCAACCCATAATTCATACGGTGTCGTCTCAACGGATTTAGACGGTGCCCTATTTAGAGTGAATGTAGTTGTCTCTAGAGTGTATCCCCAAAATGATAGCGGTTAATCGGTAAGAGACATCATAGATCGCACCATATCCAATAGAGTGCGATTACGACGTTCGGACACACCGTTACATTGAGGTGTTCCAGGCGGCATGAGTTGTGAAACGATTCCACATTTCCTTAAGTGCGTACCAAATTCGTGACTTAAATATTCTCCTCCACGATCTGATCGTAAGAATTTTATCTTTCGGTCACGTTGATTCTCTACTTCATTCTGAAATTCCTTGAACTTTTCAAAGGTCTCAGACTTGTGTTTCATCAAGTAGACATAACCATATCTACTTAAGTCATCAGTGAGAGTGAGAACATAATGATATCCTCCGCGAGCGTCAACACTCATTGGACCACACACATCAGTATGTATGATTTCCAATAAGTTGGTTGCTCGCTCCATTGTTCTGAAGAATGGAGTCTTGGTCATTTTGCCCATGAGGCATGGTTCGCGTGTGTCAAATGATTCATAATCGAGAGACTCTAAAAGTCCATCAGCATGGAGCTTCTTCATGCGCTTGACACCAATGTGACCAAGGCGGCAGTGCCACAAGTATGTGGGACTATCGTTATCAACTTTACATCTTTTGGTATTCACACTATGAATATGTGTAACATCACGTTCGAGATTCATTAATAATAAACCATTGACCATCGGGGCATGACCATAAAACATATCTCTCATATAAATAGAACAACCATTATTCTCATATTTAAATGAGTAGCCATCTCGTATTAAACGAGATCCAGATACAATGTTCATGCTCAAACTTGGCACTAAATAACAATTATTGAGGTTTAAAACTAATCCCGTAGGTAAATGTAGAGGTAGCGTGCCGACGGCGATCACATCGACCTTGGAACCATTCCCGACGCGCATCGTCACCTCGTCCTTCGCCAGTCTCCGCTTATTCCGCAGCTCCTACTATGAGTTACAAATATGAACAACGGCACCTGTATCAAATACCCAGGAGTTACTACGAGTACTAGTAAGGTACACATCAATTACATGTATATCAGATATACCTTTAGTGTTGCCGGCCTTCTTGTTCGCTAAGTATTTGGGGCAGTTCCGCTTCCAGTGACCCTTTGCAATAAAAGTACTCATTCTCAGGCTTGGGTCCATTCTTTGACTTCTTCCCGGCAACTGGCTTATCGGGCGCGACAACATCTTTGCCGTCCTTCTTGAAGTTCTTCTTACCCTTGCCCTTCTTGAACTTAGTGGTTTTATTGACCATCAACACTTGACGTTCTTTCTTGATTTCAACCTCTGCTGACTTCAGCATTGAAAACACTTCAGGAATAGTCTTTACCATCCCCTGCATATTGTAGGTCATCACAAAGCTCTTGTATCTCGGTGGGAGCGACTGAAGGATTCTGTCAATGACCGCCTCGTCCGGAAGGTTAATGTCCAGCTGGGACAGGCGGTTGTGCAACCCAGACATTTTGAGTATGTGCTCACTGACAGAACTATTTTCCTCCATCTTACAACTATAGAACTTGTCGGAGACTTCATATCTCTCGACCCGGGCATGAGCTTGAAAAACCATTTTCAGCTCCTCGAACATCTCATATGCTCCGTGTTGCTCAAAACGCTTTTGGAGCCCCGGTTCTAAGCTGTAAAGCATGCCACACTGAACGAGGGAGTAATCATCAGCACGTGACTGCCAAGCGTTCATAACGTCTTGGTTCTCTGGGATGGGTGCTTCACCTAGCGGTCCTTCTAGGACATATGCTTTCTTGGCAGCTATGAGGATGATCCTCAGGTTCCGGACCCAGTCCGTATAGTTGCTGTCATCATCTTTCAGCTTGGTTTTCTCTAGGAACGCGTTGAAGTTCATGTTGACATGAGCGTTGGCCATTTGATCTACAAGACATATTTTCCAAAGATTTTAGACTAAGTTCATGATAATTAAGCTCATCTAATCAAGTTATTTAATGAACTCCCACTCAGATTTGACATCCCTCTAGTCATCTAAGTATTACACGATCTGAGTCGACTAGGCTGTGTCCGATCATCACGTGAGACGGACTAGTCATCATCGGTGAACATCTCCATGTTGATCTTATCTTCCATATGACTCATGTTCGACCTTTCGGTCTCTGTGTTCCGAGGCCATGTCTGTACATGCTAGGCTCATCAAGTTAACCTAAGTGTTTTGCATGTCTAAAACTGTCTTACACCCGTTGTATGTGAACGTAGGAATCTATCACACCCGATCATCACGTGGTGCTTCGAAACTACGAACTTTAGCAACGGCGCACAGTTAGGGGGAACACCTTCTTGAAATTATTATGAGGGATCATCTTATTTACTACCGCCGTTCTAAGTAAACAAGATGCATAAACATAATAAACATCACATGCAATTATATATACTAGTGACATGATATGGCCAATATCATATAGCTCCTTTGATCTCCATCTTCGGGGCTCCATGATCATCTTCGTCACCGGCATGACACCATGATCTCCATCATCGTGTCTCCATGAAGTTGCTCGCCAACTATTACTTCTACTACAATGGCTAATGGTTTAGCAATAAAGTAAAGTAATTACATGGCGTTAAATCATTGACACGCAGGTCATACAATAATTAAGACAACTCCTATGGCTCCTGCCAGTTGTGATACTCATCGACATGCAAGTCGTGATTCCTATTACAAGAACATGATCTCATACATCACAATATATCATTCATCATTCATCACAACTTTTGGCCATATCACATCACATAGCAATTGCTGCAAAAACAAGTTAGACGTCCTCTAATTGTTGTTGCATCTTTTACGTGGCTGCAATTGGGTTCTAGCAAGAACGTTTTCTTCCCTACGAATAACTACAACGTGATTTTGTCAACTTCTATTTACCCTTCATAAGGACCCTTTTCATTGAATCCTCTCCAACTAAAGTGGGAGAGGCAGACACCCGCTAGCCACCTTATGCAACTAGTGCATGTCAGTCGGTGGAACCTGTCTCACGTAAGCGTACGTGTAAGGTCGGTCCGGGCCGCTTCATCCCACAATACCACTGAAGCAAAATAAGACTAGTAGTGGCAAGCAAGTTCACAAGATCTACGCCCATAATAGATTTGTGTTCTACTCGTGCAATAGAGAACTACGCATAGACCTAGCTCATGATGCCACTGTTGGGGAACGTTGCATAAAATAAAAAAATTCCTACATTCACCAAGATCAATCTATGAGTTCATCTAGCAACGAGAGAGAGGAGTGCATCTACATACCCTTGTAGATCGCATGCGGAAGCGTTCAAGAGAACGGGCTTGAGGGAGTCGTTCTC
Source organism: Triticum dicoccoides (assembly GCF_002162155.2). Taxonomy (NCBI): domain Eukaryota; kingdom Viridiplantae; phylum Streptophyta; class Magnoliopsida; order Poales; family Poaceae; genus Triticum; species Triticum dicoccoides. Next base: position 77,236,172 of record NC_041387.1, read on the forward strand.
GTCGTGATCCAAATCACCGGAGATCCTAGCGCCGAACGGACGGCACCTCCGCGTTCAACACATGTACGGTCAGCGTGACGTCTCCTCCTTCTTGATCCAGCAAGGGGGAAGGAGACGTTGATGAAGATCCAGCAGCACGACGGCGTGGTGGTGGATGCAGCAGGGTTCCGGCAGGGCTTCCCAAGCGACTACGGGAGGAGGAGGTGTAGCAGGGGAGAGGGAGGCGCCAAGACTTTAGGGTGCGGCTGCCCTCCCTCCCCCCCTTTTATATAGGCCCCCTGGGGGGCGCCGGCCCTGGAGATTGGATCTCCCAAGGGGGGCGGCGGCCAGGGGGTGGTGTGCCCCCAAGACAAGTGGAGGCGCCCCCCACCCTAGGGTTTCCAACCCTAGGCGCAGGGGGAGCCCAAGGGGGGCGTACCAGCCCACTAGGGGCTGGTTCCCCTCCGACTTCAGCCCACGGGGCCCTCCGGGATAGGTGGCCCCACCCGGTGGACCCCCGGGACCCTTCCGGTGGTCCCGGTACAATACCGGTGACCCCCGAAACTGTCCCGATGGCCGAAACTGCACTTCCTATATATAATTCTTTACCACCGAACCATTCCGGAACTCCTCGTGACATCCGGGATATCATCCGGGACTCCGAACAACTTTCGGTATGCTACATACTCATATTCATACAACCCTAGCGTCACCGAACCTTAAGTGTGTAGACCCTACGGGTTTGGGAGACACGTAGACATGACCGAGACGGCTCTCCGATCAATAACCAACAACGGGATCTGGATACCCATGTTGGCTCCCACATGCTCCTCGATGATCTCATCGGATGAACCACGATGTCGAGGATTCAAGCAACCCCGTATACAATTCCCTTTGTCAATCGGTATGTTACTTGCCCGAGATTCGATCGTCGGTATCCCAATACCTCGTTCAATCTCGTTACCGGCAAGTCACTTTACTCGTATCATAATGCATGATCCCGTGACCAGACACTTGGTCACTTTGAGCTCATTATGATGATGCACTATCGAGTGGGCCCAGTGATACCTCTCCGTAATACGGAGTGACAAATCCCAGTCTCGATCTGTGTCAACCCAACAGACACTTTCGGAGATACCCGTAGCATACCTTTATAATCACCCAGTTACGTTGTGACGTTTGGTACACCCAAAGCACTCCTACGGTATCCGGTAGTTACACGATCTCATGGTCTAAGGAAGAGATACTTGACATTGGAAAAGCTCTAGCAAAACGAACTACACGATCTTGTGCTATGCTTATGTCGTGGGGAACGAGCACCTATGGGGCAAGGGCCCCTTTTCGGTCCGGCAGGGAGCGGAGGGCGCACGAAGAGCGGATCGAGGCGGAGCACGCGAGCGATCTTTACCCAGCTTTGGAGCTCTCCGGAGAGATAATACTCCTACTGCTGCTTTGTGGTTGTATTCTGAGTGCTTCGAATGTTCCGAACCCCCTCTACGTTGCGCATGGGCCTCCTTTTGTATGCGAAAGGGGGTCACCGACAGGTGGCAACACAGAGAAGGGTACAAATGTAAAAAGCGAGGTGGTTGGTACAGTTATTTGTACAGTGCATCCTACCTAACCCTGACGGCAGGGGACAAGGGCATTAAATGCCCGTCTGAGTTGCCAAACAGTGCAAAAAAGGACCGTCAGGGGCGCCACCGTTCGCCACGATGGCAAATTCGCCAGCGTCGCTGGCCACCATGCACCCCTGGCTGCACAGCCTCCCGCCACGCGCCCCTGGAAAGAGCCCCAGGGTGACACGCAGGTGGATGTGCTGGAGCGCGGGTACAGGATGGTTGCTTGCCGCGGCAAGGGCCTTGCCGCTGTCGCTATCTTGTCGCGCCCGGGAGCTTGTCGCTCGCCGGGCCTTGCCGGGACGCGTGACGCATCGCGGCAAGTTCCTTGAAATGCTTTGGTGAGCCTTCCCGGCAAGCTCCTCTTGCCGGGGCCTTGTCCTTCCCGGCAAGCTCCTCTTGCCGGGGCCTTGTCTTTCCCGGCAAGCTCCTCTTGCCGGGGCCTTGTCTTCTCAGTTAAAGCACTTTGTTCTTGAATGGCATCACTAGGGGCTACGGAGGATCTTGGCGGACACCCGGCGAGCCCCGCCGCGGGACGCTGCAACTGCCCGTGCACAAGTTCGGGATACTAAGGTACCCTTACTTTAGTACACCGATAGGAGCCCCCGGGCCTGGGCCACACACGGTGCCGAGCGCTGTTGGGCCAGGCCCAAAACAGGGCACGGGCGCACGCGGCCTGGATCCATACCAAATCTAACTCCGTATCCACCGCGCCCTCCCGTAACGGCACGCGTCAATCGCGGCATCATGGGAGAGATCGTGGGTGATTATTATTTTAAAACGAACGTAACGTTCGCCTCCTCCTCTTTATAAGCAGAGGAAACAGGGGCCGTTCCCCCAGCTTCACCATTTGCAGTTGCTTCCTCAGAAATCTCCGCCGCTCCCCTCCGCTTTCCCAAAGCCGAAAGGGAGCAACGCTCCGCCCCTCGGCGCCGCCGTCGCCGCCAACGCTCCCGGTCGCCCTCATCGCCTCCGCCATGGCTCCGAAGACCGAGAAGAGTACGAAGTCGGCCGAGGCGCTGCGGCTTGAGGCGCTGCACAAGGAGCGAGCACTTTTCTCCCCCGAGCTCTCCGCGAAGGAGCTGCGGGAGTGGTTCTATCTTTTCTAGTCGATGGAGACGCGGGCGCACCCGCGCACGCAGGTACTTTCCGCCGCTGCTTCCACTTCGAATCGGTGCCCAAGAGGATACCCCTTCTTTCCACTGTTCTTCTATTGCGGGCTTTGCCCGCCTTTCTCCAATTTCTTCTGCGATATCATGAATACCTACGGGTTTCATCTCCTTGATTTCACCCCCAACGTTGTTCTGATCATGGCGGTTTTCGCACATCTCTGCGAGAACTTCGTCGGAATCTACCCAAACGTTGCCCTTTTTCACCACTACTTCATCCCCCGGGCCGAGAAAGGAGAGCCCTTAGCTGGCGGGATCGCCTGGATCTCAAGAGTCGGCATGAAGGAGGCCTATCTGGAGGGGGAGCTCCATAGCAAATGGGAGGAGTGGAGAGCGGAGTGGTGTTGGATTGCTGACGAGAACCCGCATCCATTCACTAACTTGCGCCAAACCCGAGTAGTGCGCGGCGGAGATTGGAGCGCCCTGGCGGTTGACGATGCTAAATTGAAGATCGCCACCACCCGGATCTTGCGGCTCAGGCTTGCCGGGCTAACTGTAGGAGCTGTCGGCGCGGACTTTCTTCACCGCTGTATCGCCCCTTTGCAGGAGAGGGGGAGACCCGCCTGGCTGTTCGGGGGTCCGGCGAATATCATGAGGCTGCGCCCAGGCCTCAATTTTAACTTCACTGTTCTGGAGTTGGACGGGACGCTCAAGGAACTATTCAAGCACGACCCCAACCATCCCGAGTGGTTCAGGCTGCCGCAGGGTGTCGTCCCTTTGTGCAACAACTCCCAACTCGATCGCATCCGCGCAATGATGCCAGAGTGCGACTCGCATGGGATTATCCCAACTTGGCAGGAGCCTGCCGACGACGTCGTGCAGCAATTCTTCGACGACTTGGTGGAGGTGGTGGTCCGTGCCGACGAGCAGAGGCTCCTCACCCGCGATACCACCGATGATGAGATGCGGCGCATCGCCACCAGGGCGGAGGAGGCGGCAGCGGCCGCCGCCGCGGGCGAGTTCAGGTTTACCTTGGAGGAGGCCGAGGCAGCCGAGGCGGCAAGCCTTGTCGACTGAGAGGAGCTTGCCGGGGAGGAAGAGCCCGAAGCCGAAACGAGCGAGCCCGCCGAGGGTGCGAGTGGCCAGCCATCTTCAAGCAACTCGCAGCAGGCGGAGCCCTCAGTGCAGCTCCCAGCTCAACCAAGAAGGCGCCTCCACAGGGCCGAAGACGCAGCAGGGCGGTAGACGGGCCAACAGCTGCCGCGCCACGGGACACGCGCCACTACGCCAAGCACCATTGCCACGGGAGCATCTCACGCTGCCCCGGCAACTAGAGCGGGGTCTTCTCGGGCCGCCACATCCGATCCTGCCGTAGCTCCCGCCAAGCGTCCAAGGGAGCCTACCCCTCCGCCTCGTCGCGCTGAAAGAGTACCAGACTTTGATCTCTCCGCGCTCAGCTCCGACGAGGAGGAAGGAGAGGAGGACGAGTAAGTCTTTTCTTTTTGTTATACTTATGGTCCTTTCATTTTTGCTGTTTCTTGTCTCATATCTGATCTGCTTTCTTCTGGACCCTGCCCCTTTCTAGGACGCTGGCCCAGAGAGCGGCGAAGAGGGCCAAAGTCCCCGTGGTTATCAACGAGGACGATCCTGCTGTGACAGCAGAGGACGCGTCCGAGACTACCTTGTCGGACCCGGCAACCTCTCCCCGAAGCAGCCCCCAGCGCAGCCCCTAGCGTAAGTTCACAGTTTTACTTCCCGCCGTCGGGTGCGCATGGGTGTTCTTTCCTTGCTGATATCCTTATTGTTGATTTGCTTGTGCAGGAGCAGAACATGCCTACCAGGAGCAGCCAGAAGTTGCCCCCGAGGTGCCGTCTGCTTCCACTACACTGCCAAGGGGTGACTCTCCGGCGAGGGACCGCTCTCCGGCAAGGGACGGGACCAGTGATCCCTCGGTGGTGGAGCCCATGGTTACAGAGCCTAGCACAGGTAATCCTCCTTGTCAGAGAACTTCCCTTGGTTCTTCTTCTTGTATATTTGCTTAACTTTTTCTTCCTTCCCCGATCTTCAGATCCATCTGCCGCAGACCTGATGGAGATCGAGGGCGCCGGCGAGGAAGGCATGCATGGCGGCACCGACGACGCCGCCGCCAACGAAGAGAGGGCCGGCGCTGATGACCCCGCCGGCGAGGAGGCTGCCAAGGCTACCTCCGCGGAAGCTGGTGAGGGATCAGGAGATCGCACTGACGGCCCTGAGGCCGCAGGAGCGCCAGGCGCTGCACCGACCGCCGAACCCTCTGCCACTGCCGCGGAACCGGACTCCGAAGAGCCCCAGCCCGGCGCCTACTTGAAGGCCGGCGACGGGATCTTCATCAAACTTCCCTGGGCGTCGAGCTCCAGGGCGCCGGTCGAGGGAGAAGCTTTTAACGGGGAGGTGCTCGCCTCCGCCGGGCTGTCGTTGGTCGACACGCCCGGCAGCAGCGACGAGCCTGAAGAGGAGCGGCTGTTGCGGAGGTTGACGTCGCTCTACCGCGCCCGGCAGGCCAAGCTGGCCTCCCGGGAAGCGCTTGTCGCGAAGGCCGGCATGGACTTGGAGAAGCGCGCGGAGGAGCTCCGAAGCGCCAACCAAGAAGATCTCCAGTCGGTGGCGCAGGAGCGGGAGCAGCTTGCCGGGGAGCGCACGGCCTTTCTCCTCGAGAAGGCCGAGGCTGAAGAACAGCAGCGGCTGGCTGCCGAGAAGCAGGCTGCACGGGAAGGCGAGCTGGTGCAGAAGAAAGCCTATCTCGACAGCTATGAGGAAGAGCTTGTCGGGCGCGAGCAAGCACTCGACGGGGCGCTCAAGGAGGCAAAGGACGCCGCCGCAACTGCTGAGGCCGCCAAGAAGGAGTTGGAGGCGAGGGTGACGCAGTTGGAGGCCAGTCTGAAGGCGAGCGGCGAAGAGCTTGCCGCGCTCAAGCGTGAGCGCGAGAAGGATGCTCTCATGGTGAGCTGCAGGGTCTTCTCGCCGAGAGGAGCAAGGAGCTCAGCGCCGCCAAAGACTCCAATGCTGATCTCGAGCTGAAGCTGACCACGCTGACCCGGACGCTGGATAGCGTCAAGGAGCGAGAGTCGACCTTGGCGGATAAGGTCAAGGCCGACGCAGAACTGCTGGCGAGCATTGCCGTCACCCAGAATTCATTCAGGGAGACGGTAGAGCACTGGACTGAGGGTCTGGTGAACATCGCCGCAGTCATTGATGGAGAGCTGGCGCAGCTGGGGATGGAGGACTTTGGGTATCCTTCCGACGAGCATCTCCAGCCCAGCGCCAAGCTTAGCCTATTCTTCAGAGGCGTGGCGACGGCCCTCCAGCAGCTCCGGGAGAAGATCCCGAAGCAGCTGGCCGATGAGTCGCGCGCAATCTGTGCCAGAGTCTTGGAGAAGGTGTTGGTGAAGGTTCTCTTCCGCAACCCGGGCCTCAACCTCACCAACGTCCTCAAGAAGCTGCCGGCGGGTGCTGATCTTGAGGAACTCAAGGCCCTTGTCGCACCCATTGTGGACAAGGTGAATGAAGTCAGGAGGGTCGACGGCGATCGTGTAGACTAGGCCGCCTTTTTCCTCCTTTTCCTGCCGCTGATGATCATGTTGCAAGAACCATTTATTAGAGCTGCGACAAGTTCTTTTTGTATCATAACTTTATCTTGGGCAGTATTGGCTATGTTATTTCCTTTGCTTGATTCCTTCCTTTGTATGTTTTTACCCTACGCTTTCAGGGAACTTGCCGGCGCTGGCGCCCTTGCCGCGAGCGCTGAGTGCGGAACATCAGCAGCCTGCTGGCGGTGCTGCTTCTGGCAAGAAACCTTGTCGCAACTAGTCGCAGCACACTTAAGTTGTTGAGCGGACTCGAAACAAAGTAAGGGCGCAACTAGCCACGAATTGGTTCCTCCGCGCACAGGTTTTCCATACAAAGTACGGTTGTTCGAAGGTGATAACTTAAAAATTTAAAAACTAATTGCTCAAACTTTGGCAACTTAGCTTTTCTATCGTTTGCTTCCCGGCAGGGCAAAACTTGGTTGAACGACGCCTGTTCCGCATCATAATCCTCTCCTTCTCCCCCCGGCAAATTTGTGTGCGAGGGAACCTTCCTTTCCTTTGTTGAGAAAAAACAAGGAAGAGAAAATAAAGATATGGAGCCTCATGGCTCGTTATTGCTTACCGGGGCAGGTGCTGCACAAAGTGTCAGATAACATATATGCAAGAAAGAAATTAATGCATGAAATGGACAAGTTGTGCGGAGCACATGAGTTTATTTATGCACGGGATCTGCGCCCGGCTTTGTACAAAGGATTACATGCAACAGCGACAAGACTTGTACAAAAAGTGGTTGCCGGAACAGACTCCGGCAACCGCGCCCTATGGGTAAAACTTACGAAGATGTTCAATGTTCTAGGAGTTGCTCACCGGAATGCCATCTTCGGTCTCAAGGCGGACAGCGCCAGGCCTAGTGACTCGTTTCACCCGATAAGGGCCTTCCCACTTCGGCATCAACTTGTTGAAATTCTTGGCGGATTGAACGTGCCGAAGAACAAGGTCGCCTTCCTCGAGACTTCTGGCATTGACTTTGCGGCTATGGTAGTGACGCAAAGCTTGCTGGTATCGAGCAGCTCGCACAGCAGCCTGAAGACGATCTTCCTCGAGGAGCAGCGCGTCATCTTGTCGCAGCTGCTCTTGCTCAAGCTCATCATAAGCGAGCACTCGAGGTGATCCGTATACGAGTTCCGTGGGGAGAACTGCCTCCGCTCCATAGACTAGAGCGAAGGGTGTCTGGCCAGTGGCTCGATTTGGCGTCGTCCTGATCGACCAAAGAACCACCGGCAGCTCCTCGATCCAGTTTCTTCCGCACTTGCGCAGCCTGTCGAAAGTTCTGGTCTTGAGCCCGCGCAGCACTTCGGTGTTTGCCCTCTCCGCTTGACCGTTGCTTCTCAGGTGAGAAACAGAAGCGAAGCAGACCTTGGCGCCAAGGTCTTGGACGTACTGTATGAAGGTGCGGCTCGTGAACTGGGTGCCGTTGTCGGTGATGATCCTGTTAGGGATTCCGAAACGGCAAACAATTGACCTGAAGAACTTGACTGCTGACTGTGCTGTCACCTTCCTCACTGCTTCCACTTCCGGCCACTTTGTGAACTTGTTGATTGCCACGTACAAGTACTCAAAGCCCCCGACAGCGCGGGGGAAGGGGCCGAGGATGTCGAGCCCCCAGACCGAAAATGGCCAGGATAAAGGGATTGTCTGGAGAGCTTGAGCTGGCTGATGTATCTGCTTGGAATGAAACTGGCACGCTTCACACTTGGTTACCTGCGCAGTTGCATCCTGGAGGGCTGTCGGCCAAAAGAAACCTTGCCGGAAAGCCTTGCCGGCAAGTGCTCTTGCGCCAATGTGGTGGCCACATATGCCTCCATGTATCTCTGCCAACAGCTTCTGTCCGTCTTCCCGACAAAATGCACTTCAATTTCACACCATTGAGTCTCCTTCTGTACAATATGCTATCAACAAACTGGTACATACTTGACTGCCGGGCTACTTTCTCCGCTTCTTCTTGCTCTTCGGGAAGTTCTCCTGTCTGAAGGAAATGGACAATCTGCTGCGCCCATGCCGGAGCTTGTGGCTCGACAACAAGGACTAAAGGCACATCTGCTGCTGCGGGAACATCCGCTTCTACAGCGAGACCTTCGGCTCAGCCGGAGCTTGATGTTCCCGGCAAGCTTGCCGGAGCAAAACTTGTCGGGAGCGTCTGCTTTGACGAAACAAACCCTAGGGCTTGTCGGAGCAGACTGCTCCTCAGCATCCTTGGCGTTGATCTTGGGGACCTTCTTGGCGGCGGCTTCGGGGAGCTCTGCCGGAAAGTAGTCACCAGAAATCAACTTCCTCTTCTTGCTCTGCCCAGTTGATGGCGTCACAGATAGTTGAGTTAGCTTGAGCACAAAGATCCCTGGTTCCACAGGTAACTTCAATGCTGCGCACTTTGACAGGCCATCGGCTATGTCATTCTGAGCCCTTGGAACGTGCTCCATCTGCAGACCGTCAAAGTGCTCTTCTAGCTTCCTCACTTCATCAACATATGCTTCCATCAATGGACTCTGATAATCCTTGTTTACTTGGCGGACGACAAGCTGTGAGTCACCCCTGACAATAAGCTTCTTGATCCCAAGGTCTGTCGCGATCCTAAGTCCGGCAAGTAATCCTTCATACTCTGCAGTATTGTTGGTTGCTTGCTCCTTGGGAAAGTGCATCTGGATGACGTACTTGAGGTGTTCTCCGGTGGGTGCGACAAGTAACACGCCCGCACCGGCGCCTTGCAGCGAGAAGGCACCATCGAAGTACATGATCCATTCTTTGCTTGCCTCCTTGACGGGGATGCTCGTCTCTAGAATTTCTTCATCGGGTGTTGGCGTCCATTCTGCTATAAATTCTGCCAATGCTCGGCTCTGAATAGTTGAAGTGCTTTCAAACTTGAGGCCAAAGCTTGACAATTCCAATGCCCACTCGACAATCCTGCCTGTTGCTTCTGGATTCTGTAGTATCCTCTTCAAAGGAAAGCGAGTGACAACTGTAATCTCATGTGCTTGAAAGTAATGGCGCAGCTTTCTTGAGGCCATGAGAAGGCCGAAAAGCAGCTTCTGCACACCAGAATACCTTGATCTAGCCCCCTGCAGAAGGGAACTGACAAAGTAAACTGGGCGCTGCACCATTTTCTTCTACTTCTCGTCTTGTGGTTGCACAGATCCATCCTTGTCGGGATCAGAGCTTGTCGGGGAAGCTCCCTGCTTGTCGCTGGATGTGCTTGTCGCGGTCGCTGGCTCATCATCTGCCTCCCTCTCCGCTACTAACGCAGCACTAACTACTTGATTGGTTGCTGCTAGATATAGCAGCAACTTCTCTTGTGGTTTAGGTGCGACAAGTATTGGAGTGGAGGACAGATATCTCTTCAAGTCCTGCAGCGCAGCCTCCGCTTCCGGAGTCCATTTCATTGGACCTGCCTTTTTCAAAATTTTGAAAAATGGCAGGGCGCGCTCAGCAGACTTAGAGATGAACCTGCTGAGAGCTACCACGCAGCCGGCAAGCCTTCGTACATCCTTGACGCGCTTCGGTGCTTCGATCTGCTCAATGGCCTTGATCTTGTCGGGATTAGCTTCAATCCCCTGTTGAGATACAAAGAACCCGAGAAGCTTGCCGGAAAGGACTCCAAACACGCACTTCTCCGGGTTGAGCTTGAGATTGATCTTGCGCAAATTTGCGAAGGTCTCGTCCAAATCTTGAATCAGAGTTGCTCTGTCTTTGCTCTTGACCACTATGTCATCCATGTAAGCTTCTACATTTCTGTGCAACTGTGGCTCAAAAGCTTCGTGAACTACCCTTGCAAATGTTGAACCAGCATTCTTTAGTCCGAAGGGCATCCGTACAAAGCAGTACGTGCCACATGGAGTAATGAATGCGGTTTTCTCCTCATCTTCTTCTGCCATGAAGATCTGATGATACCCTGAATATGCATCAAGAAATGAAAGCAAATCACATCCTGCCGTGGAGTCGACAATCTGATCAATGCGCGGCAAGGGAAATGGATCCTTGGGACAAGCTTTATTAACATCAGTGAAGTCTATACAAAGCCTCCATTTTCCGTTTGCCTTGCGCACGACTACAGGATTGGCCAGCCATGTTGGATGGAGCACTCCTCTGACCAGGCCTGCTGCTTCCAACTTCTTGAATTCTTCTGCAATGAATTCTTGGCGCTCCACTGCTTGCTTTCTGACTTTCTGCTTGACGGGCCGCGCGTGGGGACAGACGGCAAGGTGGTGCTCAATTACTTTCCTGGGAACACCGGGGATGTCAGATGGTTGCCATGCAAACACATCGACGTTCGCCCGCAGGAAAGCAACGAGCGCGCTTTCCTATTTAGGATCAAGCGTGGCACTGATGGTGAACGTACCACCAGTGCCGTCCTCCTTGGCTGCCACTTTCTTGGTCTCTGGCCGAGCTGCCTTCGCCTTCTTACACTTGCCGGTGGAGCTCGATGGTGCGTCCTCGACGGTAGCGCAGCACTCCGAAGAGGTGCGCTTGCCGGAGTGGGCATCAGAGTTCTTGCCAGACTTGGTCTTTCTTTTCCCCCGGGGAGCTCCGGCGGCAAGTGTCTCGCGTTCTGCTGCGGCTGCTGCTTCCCGGTAGATCTTGTCTGCGCAGATAAGGGCATCCTTCTTGTCGCCAGGGACAAAGATGACACTTATCGGGCCTGGCATCTTCAGAACATTGTAGGCGTAGTGAGAGGCTGCCATGAACTTGGCAAGTGCTGGACGGCCAAGGATTCCGTTATAAGGCAACGGAAAGTCAGCAACGTCGAACGTAACCCTCTCAGTCCTGAAATTCAATTCACTGCCAAATGTTACCGGCAACGTGATTTTTCCCTTTGGTTTGCTCCTTCCCGGATTGATTCCCTGGAAAGTACCGGTCTCTTCGAGCTCGCTATCAGGGATTTGAAGTTTCTGGAGTACCGCGGAGGAGATCAGATTCAAGCCGGCCCCGCTGTCAACTAGCATCTTTGTGACCTTGAGGTTGCGGATAGTTGGTGACACCAACATCGGTAAGCACCCGACCGCAGTAATGCGATCAGGGTGGTCCTCAATGTCAAAGATGATAGGCGTGCTAGACCACTTCAGGGGCTTGCGTGATTCAACTGATGGTTCTGCTGCATTAACTTCCCGCGCCCATTGCTTGAGCTGGCGATGCGAAGCATGTAGAGAAGCACCACCATCAATGCACAGAACCTCTGTTGCTTTCTGAAACTCCTGCTCGTCGGCCTCATCGTCATCCATGTCCTCTTCTTCGTCTTCATCTTCATCTTTGTCGCGGCCACGGGGAGGCCTGTCTCCTTGCCGCTGCTTGGCTTTGCCGCGGCGTCCTCCCCGGCCGGGACGCTTCTTACCGGATCCGCCAGTACCTTCTTGGGCTTTCTCCTTGTCGCGTCGCTCGTACTCAGCCTTCTGCAGCTCCACGAGCTGCTCTACTTTCTTGCAACTTTGGAGGTCATGGCCCTTGGTACGGTGAATCTTGCAGTACTGCTTGTCGGAGCCGCCCTGCTTGTCGGGAGCTGCCACAGGTTCTGTTTCCTTGGCGCTACCTCCGTTGCCGGACTGCTCGATGGCTACCACATCTTTGCCTTTCCTTCTTCTGTTGTTCCGCCGCCGGTTTTTCTTTGCCGGGGCAGCATCCTCACTGTCAGACCCCCCTGCTCCTACGTTCTCTCCAGGGAGTTTTCTTCCTTCTTCAGCACGTGCACACTTGTCGGCCAGGGCGTAGAGCTCACTGGCGTCTCTTATCTTGCACATCGCCATCTCCTCCCGCATCCTGCGGTTACGCACGTTCTGATGGAATGCGCTGATGACCGCGGCGGAGTGGACATCTGGGATGTTGCGCTGCACTTGGCTGAATCTTTGTATGTACTTGCGCAGGGGCTCTCCTTCCTTCTGGGCGAGCAGATGCAAATCACTCTCCTGGCCATGAGGCTTGTGGCCGCCCGTGAAGGCGCCGACAAACTGATGGCACAGATCCACCCATGAGGAGATGGAGTTGCCCGCAAGTGCATGAGCCAGGATCTGACATTGGGCTTGAGCACCAATGGGAAGTAGTTGGCGAGGATCTTCTCGTCGCGTCCCCCGGCAGCTTGCACCGTGATGGTGTAGATGCTGAGGAACTCCGACGGATGCAACCTACCATCATACTTCTCCGGTACGTCTGGCTTGAAGTTCTTGGTACTGGGCCACTGGACTTGCCGCAGCTCACGAGTAAACGCAGGGCAACCTACCGCGTACGGCAAGTCGCCTGGTTCCCCCGGCGCATGCATGTCAACAGCAGGTCCAGCGCGCTGGTCTGATTGACGCCGCGCTTCTCTTCGACGCTCGATGCGAGTACGAGCGTCTTCATGTTGTCGCTCTTGAAGAACTTGGCGTTGATCGCGACGAGCTCGTGGATCTGACGACACCGTGGAGTCGGTGTCGTGGTTGATCCGGCGAGTCGGCGAACTTGGCCTTAGGGGCGGGGAGTGCATGGCGGTCGCACCCCCACCAGTTTCGTTGTCACCGGCTCGCGCCCGGTGATCCTGCCGCGGCGGCGACGCGCTCGGATGCTGCGGGGTGTCGCCGTTGGCGTAGCCGATGAGACTCTGAATGGTGGCCCTCCATTCGTCAATTTTGTCCGACGCCGGAGGGTAATCCAGGAGCAACTGAGCTCGCGCCAAAGCTTCTGCCGGAGTGGTGGGCGGGCATGGCGGACGTCGCGAGGAGCGGGATGTGCTCGGACTTCTAACCACGTCAGAAGGAGCAGTGTCCCGTCCAGACGACCGTACCCCGCTCGCGCCAGCACGCTGGCGTGTGTGCTGGCCTAGAGCGTCCCGAGATCCCCCAGCTTGGACTTGGCCCATCATGCGTATGGCACTACGAGTGCCATGACGTTCTTGGTCCTGCGCCTCATGAGATTGGCGCGGAACGATTGCGGACGTAGAGGCATGCGCCGCCTTGCCCTTGGACTTGGCGACACCGTGAGCTTCCTCGTTGACGTCCATTCTTTCGCCGGCGTCCATTCCACCACCCGTTTGTTCCAGTGGTGGTGGAAGTGATGCGGACGGAGTTGCTGCCTCCGAAGCCTTCTTTTTCGGTGGCATGTCGAAGATGATGATGAACTGGCTCGCGTGAACACCGGATCGGGTTCACACAACCTCGACGCCCCCTACCTGGCGTGCCAAAGATGTCGTGGGGAACGAGAACCTATGGGGTAGGGGGCCCCTTTTCGGTCCGGCAGGGAGCGGAGGGCGCACGAAGAGCGGATCGAGGCGGAGCACGCGAGCGATCTTTACCCAGCTTCGGAGCTCTCCGGAGAGATAATACTCCTACTGCTGCTTTGTGGTTGTATTCTGAGTGCTTCGAATGTTCCGAACCCCCTCTACGTTGCGCCTGGGCCTCCTTTTATATGCGAAAGGGGGTCACCGACAGGTGGCAACGCAGAGAAGGGTACAAATGTAAAAAGCGAGGTGGTTGGTATAGTTATTTGTACAGTGCATGCTACCTAACCCTGACGGCAGGGGACAAGGGCATTAAATGCCCGTCTGAGTTGCCAAACAGTGCAAAAAAGGACCGTCAGGGGCGCCACCGTTCACCATGATGGCAAATTCGCCAGCGTCGCTGGCCACCATGCACCCCTGGCTGCACAGCCTCCCGCCACGCGCCCCTGGAAAGAGCCCCAGGGTGACACGCAGGTGGATGTGCTGGAGCGCGGGTACAGGATGGTTGCTTGCCGCGGCAAGGGCCTTGCCGCTGTCGCTATCTTGTCGCGCCCGGGAGCTTGTCACTCGCCGGGCCTTGCCGGGACGCGTGACGCGTCGTGGCAAGTTCCTTGAAATGCTTTGGTGAGCCTTCCCGGCAAGCTCCTCTTGCCGGGGCCTTGTCCTTCCCGGCAAGCTCCTCTTGCCGGGGCCTTGTCTTTCCCGGCAAGCTCCTCTTGCCGGGGCCTTGTCTTCTCAGTTAAATCACTTTGTTCTTGAATGGCATCACTAGGGGCTACGGAGGATCTTGGCGGACACCCGGCGAGCCCCGCCGCGGGACGCTGCAACTGCCCGTGCACAAGTTCGGGATACTAAGGTACCCTTACTTTAGTACACCGACAGCTTAGGATTGGGTCTTGTCCATCACATCATTCTCCTAATGATGTGATCCCGTTATCAATGACATCCAATGTCCATAGTCAGGAAACCATGACTATTTGTTGATCAACGAGCTAGTCAACTAGAGGCTCACTAGGGACATGTTGTGGTCTAAGTATTCACACGTGTATTACGATTTCTGGATAATACAATTATAGCATGAATAAAAGACAACTATCATGAACAAATAAATATAATAATAATCCTTTTATTATTGCCTCTAGGGCATATTTGCAATATCAGTCAAGGGGTACAAGAGTGATCCAGGAATGGATCACAGGACAACGGTCAAACTTATCCTTAGTAACTAGTGGACTAAGGAATTTTCTCGATTATGGAGGTGGTAAAAGAGTTCGTGTAAAGGGTTACGCCGATGCAAAATTTGACACTAATCCGGATTATTTTGAGTAGTAAACCGGATTCGCATAGTAGAACAGTTATTTGGAATAGCTCCAAATAGAGTGAGGTAGCTGCATCTAGGAGATGACATAGAGATTTGCAAAGCACACACGGATCTGAAAGGTTCAGATCCGTTGACTAATAACCTCTCTCACAAGCGAGATATGATCAAACCCCATGGGTGTCGATTCATTACAATCACATAGTGATGTGAACTAGATTATTGACTCTAGTGCAAGTGGGAGACTGTTGGAAATATGCCTAGAGGCAATAATAAAATGGTTATTATTGTATTTCCTTGTTCATGATAATTGTCTATTATTCATGCTATAATTGTATTGACCGGAAACCGCAATACATGTGTGAATACATAGACCACAACATGTCCATAGTGAGCCTCTAGTTGACTAGCTCATTGATCAACAGATGGTCATGGTTTCCTGACCATGGACATTGGATGTCATTGATAACGGGATCACATTATTAGGAGAATGATGTGATGGACAAGACCCAATCCTAAGCCTAGCACAAGATCGTGTAGTTCGTATGCTAAAGCTTTTCTAAATGTCAAGTATCTTTTCCTTAGACCATGAGATTGTGCAACTCCTCGATGTCGTAGGAATGCTTTGGGTGTACCAAACGTCAAAACGTAACTGGGTGGCTATAAAGGTACACTACGGGTATCTCCGAAAGTGTTTGTTGGATTGGCACGAATCGAGACTGGGATTTGTCACTCCGTGTGACGGAGAGGTATCTCTGGGCCCACTCGGTAGGACATCATCATAATGTGCACAATGTGATCAAGGAGTTAATCGCGGGATGATGTGTTACGGAACAAGTAAAGAGACTTGCCAGTAACGAGATTGAACAAGGTATCGGGATACCGACGATCGAATCTCGGGCAAGTACTATACCGCTAGACAAAGGGAATTGTATACGGGATTGATTGAATCCTTGACATCATGGTTCATCCGATGAGATCATCGTGGAACATGTGGGAGCCAACATGGGTATCCAGATCCCGCTGTTGGTTATTGGCCGGAGAGTTGTCTTGGTCATGTCTGCATGGTTCCCGAACTCGTAGGGTCTACACACTTAAGGTTCGATGACGCTAGGGTTATAGGGAAGGTATGTACGCGGTTACCGAATGTTGTTCGGAGTCCCGGATGAGATCCCGGACGTCACGAGGAGTCCCGGAATGGTCTGGAGGTGAAGATTGATATATTGGACGAAGGGTTTTGGAGTCCGGAAGTGTTCCGGAGGTACCGGGTGATGACCAGCATGACCGAAAGGTGTTTCGAGAGCCCCGGCAAGTGTTGGGGGGGCTTCATGGGCCAAGGGGAGGGGGCAAACCAGCCCACTAAGGGGTTGTGCACCCCCCTCACCTATTCCCACGTGACTAGGGGGTTTGGGGCGCCCCATCTAGGGTTCCCACCTCCTGGCTTGGGGGCCAAGTCACCCAAAGGGGAGATCCCATCTGCCCTGGCCGCCGCCCCCCCTAGGGGAAACCCTAGGGCGCCTCCCCCTCTCCCTTCCCCCTATATATAGTGGAGGTTTTGGGGCTGCCCAACACATGAGTCTCTCTCTCCCAAGGCGCAGCCCTACCTCTCTCCCTCCTCGTCTCTCGTAGTGCTTGGCGAAGCCCTGCTGGAGTACCGCGCTCCTCCATCACCACCACACCGTCGTGCTTCTGTTGGACGGAGTCTTCCCCAACCTCTCCCTCTCCCCTTGCTGGATCAAGGCACGGGAGACGTCATCGGGTTGCACGTGTGTTGAACGCGGAGGCGCCGTTGTTCGGCGCTTAGATCGGAATCAACCGCGATCTGAATCGCTACGAGTACGACTCCTTCATCCGCGTTCTTGTAACGCTTCCGCTTAGTGATCTACAAGGGTATGTAGATGCACTCCCCTCTCTCTCCTTGCTAGTCTCTCCATAGATAGATCTTGGTGATGCGTAGAAAATTTTGAATTTCTGCTACGTTCCCCAACACCTAATGACCCTGAGATCAGGAAGTTGATTCTTCAGGAGGCTCATGATTCGCCTTATTCGATTCACCCGGGCAACACCAAGATGTATCTGGATTTGAAGGAAAGTTTCTGGTGGACAGGAATGAAGAAGGATATTGTAGAGTATGTAGCAGTATGCGATGTATGCCAGAGAGTTAAGGCAGAGCATCAGAAACCAGCAAGGTTACTACAGCCTTTGCCGATAGCCGAATGGAAGTGGGATAAACTTGGCATGGATTTTATCACTGGATTACCCAGGAGCCGTTGAGGCTATGACTCTATCTGGGTTGTAGTTGATCATTTGATGAAGGTAGCCCATTTCATCCCTGTGAAAGACAACTTATACGAGTGCTAAGTTGGCAAAGATATACATGACCAGGATCGTATGCCTGCATGGATTTTCAAGGACCATTGTATCAGATAGAGGAATACGGTTTACTTCAAAGTTTTGGAATCAGTTGCATGAAACTTTGGGTACCAGGCTAGAGTTTAGTACAGCCTTTCATCCACAGACAGATGGACAGATCGAGAGAGTCAATCAGATTCCGGAGGACATGTTGAGAGCTTGTGCGCTAGATTATGGATCTAGTTGGGATGAAATTTTGCCCTATGCAGAGTTCTCCTATAACAACAATTATCAAGTCAGTTTGAAGATGGCCCCTTTTGAAGCTTTGTACGGAAGGAGGTGCAGGACACCACTATCGTGGGATGAAGTTGGAGATAGACAGTTGTTCGGACCAGACTTAATCTGAGATTCTGAGGAGAAGGTTAAGTTGATTCAAGACAGGCTCAAGATAGCCCAGTCCAGGCAGAAGAGTTATGCAGATACCAAATGCAAGGAGGTAGCCTACGAAGTCGGAGACCGAGCATATCTTCGTGTGTCCCCACTTCGAGGAGTTAAGTGTTTTGGAGTCAAAGGGAAGCTAGCACCATGATTTGTAGGACCCTACAGAGTTTTGGAACGCATGGGAGAAGTTGCGTACAAGTTGGAATTACCCGAAGGATTGTCAGGAGTTCATGATGTGTTTCACGTTTCCCAGTTGAAGAAGTGCCACGCCAAGATGGCTGACATTCCTCTGAGAGATATAGTGCCACTGGAAGCGATTCAGTTGGATAGTGATCTGACCTATGAAGAGAAGCCAGTCAAGATTCTCGAGTTTTCCAGCCGAGTTACTCGCAGCAAAGTCATCAAGTTTTGCAAAGTTCAGTGGAGCCACCATACCGAGGAGGAAGCCACCTGGGAGCGAGAAGAAGATCTCCGCAAGGACCACCCACACCTTTTTGCTAACTAACCCAAATCTCGAGGGCGAGATTCATCTTAAGGGGGGTAGGTTTGTAACATCCTAATTTTCAATTTGGATGTTATACATAGATCATTCATATGCATTTCATATGTTATTTCATTTTGGTTTTTATTTGGTTGAAATCTAAGAAATCTTAAGCAACTCAAGGACCCAAGGAGAGAGTTGGAGGTTTCATAAATTTTCATTTTTGAATTTATTCAAATTTGATAAGAGGATCAATTTGATTTCAACGTATTCTTTCCAATTATTTCAAACCAATAAAATGAATGAGAGAAGATAAAATGACTTCTTCAAAAACAGAGGAGAAATATTGGAAAAGAACTTTGGAAGTCAAATTATTTTATTTGAATTTTATTTGCAGTTTTATTCGGTTGAATTAGAGAAAAACATGCATTTTAAAAAATTCAATTTAGTCCAGAAAAATGTTCATCTTGTCCCAAATATTAGGCAGAGATGGTGAAAATTGTTTCTGGAATTTGTAGGATTTTCATTTTATTTTTATTAGGATTTTCGTCGCGGCAATGTTAAAAAAAGAGTCACGCGCACCGACTCGACTGGCCCAGCTAAGCCAGGCCGAAGCCCGCTCGCGCCGAACCGCCTCGCCGCCATAACCCCGCCGAACTCCGGTGGAGTCCGGATCAGAGCCGCGCCCCGCAGCCTCCCTCTCCAAGTCGGGATCCCCCTCCCGAGGCCTTTATAAGCCGCCCCGCCGCCGCCCCTCCTCCCCAACTCGGAACCACTGCCGCCCTCGCCTAAAGCTGCCGCTGCTACTGCCGTCGCCCACGCCGCCGCCGCCTCGCTTCGCCGATGCTGCCTTGCCCTGCCGTTGACCTCGCCGGAGCCGCAGTTGACCGAACCGGTAAAAACCGTCGGTTTTCTTTCCGGATTATTTTTGGTTTAGATTAGATCGGTTGGTTTTTTAGTTCTTAATTAGCGCACGCTCACCCGTTAGAATCTGTTAACGAACAAATTCGTTCATTAGTTTCTGTTAGCGGACGTTCGTCCGATAGATTTTTCTTTTTCTGTTTATTTTCGGCCAGGGACCTATCCACGAATAGTTTTATCGCAATTTAGCCCCTGATATTCAAACTAGGGTAACTTTCAGCTCGTTTATCCAAATTAGATGAAACCAACACCTAAATCTTCGTAACAATCCCCTCTTTCCAGTTAACCAACTTGAACATGATTTTGACAATTTAAATTTTGAGTTTAGTTCAGATTAGTATTCGATCTTGTTTCATTTGTATTTTGAGTTTCGTAGCTCCGTTTGAGTTGATTCTTTTTGGAAATCGTAGCTAATCACATATACCTACTGTTAAGATCTAATACACATGAAAATAATGCTGTTAGGTTTTGTTTTCTATTTAGTTTAGCTATTGCTTGTTTCGAGTTTTATTGGATCTTTTCTTGATTTCTCTTTGTTTCGTCTGATTGATTGCTTATGTATGCTACTGTTTGTCTACGCTAGATTTTCCGGAGTGCGAAGATTGTTACTACGAATCTCTAGAGTTTTCCGATCATCAGCAAGGCAAGTTACACTTTGATCATACTCTTCTATACCCAGCTTTTAGTATGCATTAGTTTTGCCCCTCAAATTTTGCATTAGTAGGATTGGGAACATGTGGTTTGGTTGTAGTACTTGAGGTAGGAACCTATTACCTTTGATCACCCCGGGAATATATGTTATGCTCGTATATTGCTTAGCCATGCTCGTAGACGGGGATTGGATCGTGATACACATGGAAGTTGTGAGAAATATTAATCTTGGATAACATTAAGGTGGCAACTTTAATACACATCTGGGTGGATTGGTTGGGGCACCTGGAGAATCCAGTGCTAGCCCGTTTGGGAAAATCCCGGAGTACCCGTGTGATTTTTCCTTGGTTCGCCACCCAGGCTCAAAGGGATAATATGATATTTCATGCCTAGAAACTTCTGTGTGCAGCCACAAGCCATTATGGGCTCTGGCGTAGTTGAGTAAGTTGTATGAGCTCTTGAGAGGTGGACTAGCAGATGTAGGGGAAAGTAGGTGTACCGGTCTACCCAGAGTAGAGAGTTAATGCTTCAAAAAGACTATGTCTCGATCTTCCGATCATGGATGCGGTCGAGTCTTGTGGGGAAAAGTGTGCAACCTCTGCAGAGTGTATAAACTAATCATGGTTAGTCGTGTCCCCGGTTATGGACATCTTGAGTATCTAGAAGTGGATATTATTGTTGATCTCATCACTCTTTAATTAATGAATTGGGTTTAATGATGATACTTGTTTAATGGTGGGATTTTGAGTTGGAGGAACCTTCTCAAATATTTGGTATAACTTTGTAGTAAATAAAATTTATTCATTTGTTGTAGGAAAAAATTAGCTTTATACAAAACCTTAAAGTTAGAGCCTCCACTAGCCAAATATGCATGTAGATACAGTTTCATGCATTCATTGCTTTAGAGTGTAACTCCGCCAGCATATTCAATGTGCTGACCTACACGGCTGCAACGTCTCATGTTACAGACTTACCCACGAAGAATAAGGTGTGATAGGTTGTTGTTGTGCACTCGGCTATGTCGTTGGTGTTGATCGACCCATTTACCTTCGAAGCTTCTGCAGTTACTTAGTTTAGATGGCCTTCAGCCATTTTATTTGTGTAACAGATACTCTTTATGAGGACCCTGATATAATAGGTGTGTGATTGAACTCTATTATAATTCCACAAGTATTGTGTGTGTCAGCATACCGATCCAGGGATGACACTTAAGCACAGAGACTTCAATCCATTAGGATTGTGGTCGCTACAATGGCTTAGGGCATTTCTAACCTATCCTCTAAAATTCAAGGGAGTAAAATTTTACTCCACTAACAGTGACCGCACCTAGCCGATCCCCTAAAAGTTAGTGAAATAAACATAAAATTGTCTCGATTTTGTGTCCTAGCCACATCAACTTCAAACACTACACAATACATATGTTCAAATCATTCAAATAAAAACATGGATAGCAATAATCCTCATAACATAAAGTTCATTGCCGCGTTTTCAAATTTAAACATGCGAAGTTCACCCAAAGAGACATCATTTCAAACACAATGTTTGATTCAAAGTCACCACAAACATATCATGTATATGTTGTGGATAGAGTCAATCTCTGGCATGCACCGCCACCCTCTCGGCCGCCACCACTCAAACAAGGTCATCGGCAAAGAAAGCAACGTCGCCACCCTCTCGTCCACCATCACCCTCACCACCACCCTCTCGTCCACCATCACCACCCCCTCGGCCACCACCACCACTAGCCCTCGGCCACCACCACCACTAGCCCTCGGCCACCACCAACATTTTGAAGAGAGGCCAAGATTTCTTCACGAGTGAGCTCCCAATACTTTCTTGCGGTTTCATCCATTGTGTTTGGATTCATGAACATGATAGCACGTTCTTCGGCCCTTTTTCCCACCATGAATCTTCTCCTCATCGAGCGCAAACCTATGCTCCTCGGCCTTCAACTTTCTCTCTTCGGCCGCCATCCTGGTCTTCCACTTCTCACCCTCGAAGGCCTTGAGCTCATTCAACCTCGCCACCTTGTCTTCTTCGCGTTCAGCCGTCAACACCTTCTTCGTCTCGATCATTGCCGCAAGTTCATCCTTGTAAGTGCCACCGAATGCATTCTTGTTCTCTCTTTCTTTTGCAATCTTGTTTCCTTCTGGTCTATTGTAGGTATCTTCATCAACCTCGTCGTCATCCTCAATGGATATGCTCCACCTTGACCTCTTCAGAGCGGTCTCTGCAATTCTTTGGATCCACTTCTCATTCTTGCTTAGCTCTTTGTAGCAATGATGCAATGTGAAGGGCTTGTGGCTGAACTTGGTGTTTTGATGCTTGAATAGCTCTTGGATGTGGGGGCCATACTCCTCTAGTTGCACACCACTTGGTGGAGCATGGTTCACTTGGTCGATGCAACCGGACCATCCGTTGCATTGATCATGGATTGTGCTCCAACGATGCCCAAGCGAACCTTGTGTACGGCTTGATCGCACGCCTACGGAGGTGTTGTAGTAGTCGGTGGTCCTCTCTCAAAACATGGTCTTGGTTTGATCAGTTCCGATCGTTGCATCCATGGAGATGGCACACCAAGCATCGCAAAGTGCAAGGTCCTCCTTTTGGTTGTAGTTTTGGGTGCGGGTCCTTGCGGCCTTGATGCTTGCTTTGGTCACCTCCACCACCTCCTCCTCAGCCTCCTCCTCGAACACCACCTCCTCGACCTCCTCCGTGTCTTGGGTAGCAGAATGATCGAAAAACGAGTCACCATAGTTGAGATCATCAAGGACAATGGTGGCCGAGGACTCCAACAATTCGAGGAATTCGGTCGTGCTCATCTTCACTCTACAATTGCTTAGCAAGCACTATAAACCATCACTACCAATCACGAACAATCACTATCGAATTCCAACGAAACACAAGGTTTTACCTTGTTGGAATTTCATCGAGCACTTGGCGGCCGCATTTTTTGTTGACGGTCGCGGCCGCCGCTCGCCTAGAGCAGTCGCCGTAGGGGCAGCCAGAGTTGTTGCACGAGGCTAGGCCTTGGACGAGCTGGCGATGCGGTCTTCTTCTTCTTCTTGGTGGCTGCCTCGGCGAGCGCTGCCATCACTGTCGTCGGCTTTCGAGGTCGTTTCCCTCCGGTAGGTGCGGCGGGAAGGCGGCCTGTCGTTGTCGGAGACGCGGTGGCCACGCCGGACACCATTGGCGCCGTTAGAGGCGGCGCTTGGACCCGGTGGTTCTTTGTCATACCCAAGCTTTTTTCGGCACCGACGACGACGCGTGGGTGGATTCTGGAGGTGATTCGTCGGCGGCCGGCGGTGTGAGTGGGTGGTGTTGGCTATCTATTCCGGCCGGCTCGGAGTTTATCGGTGGCAGCGGTGAGGGGCGACGGCGACGGGGGGCGGGAGGCAGTGCGGTGTGGGAGGGAGAGAGTCAGTTTTACTCGGCCGCCCAAAGTTGGAGTAAATTTAGGGAAAAATTTGGGGGAATAGGGAGTTGGAGTAAAAAAATTACCCCCTTAACGGGTTTAGGGGATCGTCTAGGTCCGCCATAAAGGAGTAAACGAAAATTTTACTCCCTTGTGGCCTTTTAGGGGATCAGTTAGAAATGCCCTTACAAAAGGGACATCCTTGTGAGTGGACATTTGGCCATTTGTATCCACGGTGCTTGTGGGTGGACCTACCTAAATACACACATGGAATACAGAAGGTCAAGCACAATCCTCCCCAAAGTTCGAAACGGATGGCATTATCAACCTAGAAAACCACTGGCACGTTAAGAAGCAAGTTGTGTTGGTCATTTAGCCGGATATGCAACTTGTTGACCGGATATGCTCTACGTGTTTAGTTATTTGACTGGATATGCAACTTGTTGGCCGGATATGTTCTATATGTTGGTCATTTGACCGGATATGCAACTTGTTGACAATGTTTTTCTTTGTAGCCCTCACATGTCCGCAATTTGTTTTTGAAGGTGAAGAAGAGGAGCTTCGTGCTCATGCATTGTTGGTTGAAGTTGAATGAGGCACCCAAGTGGCAACTATCCATTGCTAACTTCATCAAGACCGTTGGCATTGGCACCAAGGAAGAAGTGGGTGATCCAACCAACCCAACAAAAGAGCCACCCAAAAAGGATAGAAGAGGGTTCCGGAGAAATAAGTGAGAGGAGAAGGAGAAACCGCGAAGGGGCGGCGGCCAAGATGACGGAGAGGTTCGAAGACATCTTGGTGAAGAAAGAAGAGGCATGTGTCAAGTGCTCCGACATGAAGGAGGAAAAGAAGGTCGAAAGGTTTAACATCTTGAGAAGAAAGCCAAGCTCGAAGAGAAGAGGGTTGAGCTCGTGGCCTCATCGGAGGATACGAAGATGTTGACCATGAAGATGGACGAGCTGGACGAGGATGCGTCGATTTTCGTGCACGTCGTATGTGCAAGATGTTGAAGCGCTTGTCAACCGAGCTGGAGTCGACAGGGAAGGAGGCGGATGGTGAGGAGAAGGATACTTTTGTGAGCATGTAAAAACTATGAACATCCACCTCTTTTTTTTATTGTGATCGGGCGCTATTAAAACCACACTTTAACTTGCTCTAATATTATATGCATTTAAAATAAAAATTGTTGGATTTGACGAAGATTTAGCTGATACATTGGATAACCGACCTTTCAATAAATACAATGCCTTTTTAAAGAATCGCACCAGGTCCCGTCGAATACTTTAGACCTTTTTTCTAACGGTACCGATGCTCATACATACGCATATGTACTCACCTTTATAAACGCACGCAAGCGTATCCATCCTTATGAGTAAACAGATTGAGCCATCACTCATCTTGAGATTGACCTAATTATCGCAGACGGCATTATTGTGTAGACAAAAATGTCTTGTCCCGCTGAACGCACCTCACCGGGATAAACCCTCTCAGCCGCGACGGAGCACGCCACCATCTCGCCGATTCTACAAAGAAGGGCACCCGCAAAAGGGAAAGTGGGCCGGAAGAAAATCTCGCCGCCTTCCCTTTCTTTTTTTCGCGCGCGCCATAACGCTGGCGGCGGAGCTTTGACCTCACCTCGCCGGAGGATAATCCCCTCACCGCCCTTCCTCACCTAAAAGCGCCCTAATCCCGGGCCGAGAGGACCTCGGCCGGCGCGCCTCTCCATTTCTTTCTCTTGTTCGCTCCGCGCCGGCGGTGGGCGTGACCTCCCAGTAGCACCGCAGCGATGTCGTCGGCGGCGGGGGCATCATCGGACGGCGGAGGGGATAGGCCATGGCAGTCATACCACACCGCCTACACCAACGCCAAAGCTGGTAAGACTGCATCCCCCCTCTTTCCTGGCTTAAGATTGCGCCGGTAGGGTTTGAGCGTGTACAACGTGGCACTGGTATTTATTCTCCTGTCACGTTGCATTAGGAATGGAGGGAGTTGACAAAGAGAAGGTGCTGAAGGTGATCTATGAAATGAGCAAGGGTTCTAAGTATTTCGAAAATGAGCAGAAGAAGGAGGCGATTACCAAACTGAAAATTGAGCATCTGCGCGCGCAGTGTGCAAAGTTAACTGATAATGACATATCACATTTTCAGAAGGTACGAGGCAGCAATTTTTTTGTGCTACCCTTTATTTGCTGGTTGTTATTTTGTGATACACCTTGCTCAAATACCGATCTGTACTGCCCTGTTATTATGCCCCAACATCTGTGCATTTATGCTTGTTCCCCCCAACCTAGTTGATGAACTATTCATCATAACGCTCAACTAAAATACAGCATGCTGTTTGATTCTTGTAGTGTACCATCGGATGATCAATTCACCGACATTTACTTCTGTACCTGTGCTCTCTAGAGATGTTCATGTCTGCAATGCCGAATTGATGATCTTGCCCTCTTCTGAGTTGGTTTGATGATTTGATCTGATCTGAGTTGTTTGGTTAATGATCTTAATCTGATCTGGGCTGTGGTCCAGGGCATGTTAACTTTAGCATCGCTGCAATGTTTAGTTTGTATTGACACCAGTTTGGTAAATTAGTATGGCTTAATAGTTTATGAAGCATGGTGCGTTTCAACTCATCTGATCTTGCTTTGCTCTTTTATGCCGTCATGCCTATGCGCTGTCACAATTTCAGGTTGCTGAAAAGAAAATTTTGGAGTTGGAAGCTTCACGGGATCTTTCAAAGATATGGCTCCACACTGACATGGACGCCTTCTATGCTGCTGTTGAGACATTGGAAAATCCATCCTTGAAGGGAAAACCTTTGGCAGTAGGTAGCATGTCTATGATAGCTACCGCCAGTTATGAGGTTAGCATACAAGGTTCTTGACATTTGTCATTTCTTCTAATCACTAAAACATACATCAGTTATAATGTGCTCTGTAATCCATTCCCTTTCCTGTGGAAATATGGTTGATGAACTATCAAATGCTGATCACCTTAAACTGGATTTTCTGAAATGGGTCTGGCTATTTTGTTTGTTTGTCAAAACTACAAGCGAAATTAATTGTATCATGCAGGCGCGAAAGTTTGGAGTCCGTGCAGCGATGCCTGGTTTTATTGGATGTAAACTATGTCCTGACTTGGTTTTTGTCCGTCCAAATTTTGAGAGATACACTCATTATAGTGGATTGGCAAGAAAAGGTTGGCAACGTGTTGCTCATTTGGAAACCTTTAAACATATATGCTATATAGCTGAGCAGAACTCATTATTGAAGTATTGGTTGCCTTAGTTTTCCAGAGGTATGATCCCAACTTCTTTGCAACAAGTCTAGATGAAGCATACCTCGATATTACAAAAGTCTGCACTGAGAGAGGCATTACAGGCGAGGAGGTAAGCTTAATCTTTACCAGTAATCACAATCCGCCTGACTTACTTAACAAGTGCATGTGGTGATATGGCTTGATTTGCCCTTCATGGTTTATATTATTTTTTCAACATGCTAGTAATACAATATTGGAAGCTTGCTGCTCACACTGCCTGTGATTTGTTAACAGGTTGCTTCTGAGCTTAGGGATGCCGTTCTCCAAGAAACTGGTCTAACATGTAGTGCTGGGGTTGCTCCAAACCGCATGATTGCAAAGGTCAGAGCCCGAAGTTCTTTTCTATTTTTTTTATTTTGTTGCTAAACTTTGATTCTTCGAGGTAATGGACTGGTCATCTTACGTGTTTGTTTTCCACCTGCCTTTGTTCGGATGTCACATTGGTTTAAATAAAGTAATAAACTCAGATTTATTGAACTATACTGGCAAGTTGTTGTTCACTTTCCATGCCATTATGGATTGCAACTGGAAAGGCTGTTTGCCACACATGGCTGGAGATTTTTAGGCCAACTCATCATTTTTACTCATCTTAAATCCAATTATGCCCTTATAATTGTTCTGGAATCTCTTTGCTAGGTTTGTTCTGATATTAACAAGCCTAATGGACAATTTATTCTGCCAAATGACCGGGATGCTGTGACGACATTTGTATCAACGTTACCTATAAGAAAGGTACTTTATAGCAAAAGGGCTTCATTTTTGTTATGGTAGTGTTCTTTTAGCCCATTATTGTTTTCATATCATATTTCACATTTTTACCTTGGTTAGGCTATGACAGACTCCATTATACAGTCTTACATAGGTTCGTGATATAGGTCCTGAGAATATTTTCAGTTGCTCCTTACATTTATGAATTCCTATTTTAGTTATTTTGTCAACTTGGAATGTTATTTACTATGAGCTATCAAGTGATATAATTCTGTGGACATTCATGAAAAGGCAAGAACTGATCTGTTATTTGAAGACCTGTGTATGCAGATAGGTGGTATAGGTAAGGTAACAGAACAGATGTTACACCAGGTTCTTGGCATCAGTACATGCCAGGAGATGCTACAAAAGGCTGCTTTCCTATGTGCTCTTTTTTCTGAAGGCTCAACAGGTCCGTATGTTGAACACTTTTAATTGTTCCATTTCAAGCTTTCAGGAAGGTACATTATATCTATCCAGATCAGGACACCAGAAATCAAGGTCCTGAAACCCAGACATCGTCATCTGCTTACTACATATGATCGTTTTAATATTTTTCAGATTTCTTTCTTTCGGTTGGCCTTGGATTAGGAGGTACAGAAACTCCTGAGCATAGGCTAAGAAAAAGTATGAGTTGCGAGCGAACTTTCTCTGCGACAAACGATTCTCGTTTGTTTTTCGAGAAGTTAGGTAAACATTCTTGTTCTTTAATTAGTATTTTGTTGCGCATTTGAATTATTGAAGCTAGTTTGACAATTTCACATGTTACCATCACATACCAAGATACCCTTGGTACTTAAGTATATGTTCAAGATTTTGTTACAGAACACTGCATCTTTCTATATAAGAGCAATATCTTCACATACTATGTTAGCTCAATGGTTATATATGCAGTGCCAAATCTTCTGCTAAAAATAGCATACTTATGATTCATTCTGGGTATATTTATAAGCACCTTGGCAGGGTCACTTGGATGATATGTTTAATTTCCTTAAATGAAAAAAGGCATAGATTATCCCTAGAGCTTGGAACTCTCCAGTTCATCCAGTTTCAACCCTGAACTCAAATGCATAGTATGTACCTTTTACTTTTATTGATGACTAATCACTTAAACGCATAAGCATCACTGCACCATTTCTTCTTTGCTGCTATATCATGCTAAAATAACAGAGCAGTTGTCATGACTTGGGGAAAGATTGACAACAATACTGTTTTATTTTATTTTGTGAATGCCTAAAAGTACCAGTACCATAAAAAACAATATGCATGTGAATAAACCCTTTAGGGACATTAAAAGAGCTGAGATATGTCTTTTCATGTGAATAAACCCTCAATGCACGGCTCAAAAATTTGTTGTCTATTTTCAGACAACCTCGCCGAAAATTTAGCCGATGACTTGCAAAAGGAGGGCTTGAAGGGAAGAACGCTAACACTCAAACTAAAGACTGCAGCTTTTGAGGTTCTGATCTCCTATGTGTATAAAATTGACTAGTTATTGGTATTATTGCACCGAGATTGCCAAGAGAGATGGTTTGTTTCATGGCTCACTAGAGTAATGAACCATCTAAACCAGGTTAGGACGAGAGCAGCAACTGCACAAAACTATATCAGCTCCAAGGAAGACATCCTGATCTACGCTAAGAAATTGCTTAAGGCTGAAATGCCTCTTTCTTTGAGATTGATGGGTAGGTGTGAGCATCTAAACTATTTTTTTGTTTCAAGTTTGATGATTACTAGTTTGCTGGAACCTGTATCGGTTTCTTTTTGAACTTCTGATATGACTTGAAAGCTCGGATCACGATCACCTGTACCTGAATCTCATTGTCACTGAAGTATTCACTACAAATTTAGACAGTTTGGGTCATCCTCCTCAAGTTGGTCTGGTTGCTTTGATAGCCAGGAGCAATAGGGCATGTGGTTCTGGCTTGGTGCATGTTTCATTACCTTAGCAGTTGAGCACACTGATATTTTGTATCTCCATGTTTTGATATAATCTGTTTTATGCCAATCGTATTGCATTATTTATACTTGATGTTTCTTTGCTCTTGCTGCTCAGTGTAGTCAATCTAACTGTCATGCTAATACACTTTTACAGGCCTGCGAATGTCTCACTTCAGTGGTGAGAAGGATGATTCAACTAGCCCAACACAAAAGACACTAGATCGGTTTTTTCATTCCTCAGATATTAACTCAAATACCAATGGAACGAATGGTGCAAGTTGCATTGATGTCTCAGGAGGGCATAACGATTGTAGTGATGCGACAACGAAGGATGAGTATTCGATACATGATGCAGAGAAAGATGTCTCCATAGATCAACAGTCCTCACATGATGAGAACTCATCTGTTCCAGAAGGAGCGAGCTCGGTCAATTATGATAACGAGGCCACCTCAAGCAGTTGGAAGGTATGTGTCTCAACCTCTCGACTGAAATTTGTTCAACGTTTTTGCAGCCAAGAGAAAGCGTGCATCC